>NC_030439.2:21437842-21480342 GCF_001660625.3 Ictalurus punctatus
GGGGTTGAGTGAGGGGTGTGTGAGGGGTGTGTGAGGAGTGAGTGAGGGGTGTGTGAGGGGTGTGTGAGGAGTGAGTGAGGGTTGTGTGGAAGGGAGATACACAAACTGCAGGGATCCAGTGAGGGGGGCAGCAGGGTCTTGATGCGCCTCATAACCACCAACCAACTACATACAGCTGCTTAACATCTGGCTACCGATACAAATTCCTCAAATCTGACTATAATTCACTCTCTCTCTCTCCATCTCCCTCTCCATCTCTCTCCCCCTCTCTCTCTCCCTCTCCATCTCTGTCTCCCTCTCTCTCTCCCTCTCTCTCTCCCTCTCCATCTCTCTCTCTCTCTCCCTCTCCATCTCTGTCTCCCTCTCTCTCTCCCTCTCTCTCTCCCTCTCCATCTCTCTCTCCCTCTCCCTCTCTCCCTCTATCTCTCTCTCTCCCCATCTCTCTCTCTATATATATATATCTCTCTCTCCCCATCTCTATCTCTCTCTCTCCCCATCTCTCTCTCTCTATATATATATCTCTCTCTCCCCATCTCTATCTCTCTCTCTGCCTCTCTCTCTCCTTCTATCTCTCTCTCTCCCTCTCTCTATCTCTCTCCCCATCTCTCTCTCTCCCTCTCACTCTCTCTCTCTCCCAGTTCAAGGCAGTGTGGTGCTGCGAGGAGGCTCTGTGTTCTGTAGTGGAGGGAGAACTTTGTTTTAAACTAGCATTAGGCTGATAATGTTCTTAACGGCTGATAACAAAAACGACTTTTGTTGTGCTGATTTATTTTATTTACCTAATTTATTACCTATATATTTATGGGTTTTTTTTAATGCTCTCTAAATATTTGTTTATTTTTTATATTGAACCACACTTGACTTTAGTGTGTATAATGTGACCTTTTGTTAAAAATAAAAGATTGTGAAAGTCAGAGTCTCTCTCTCTCTCTCCCTCCCTCTCTCTCTCATTCCCTCTCTATCTCTGCCTCTCTCTCTCTCTCTCTCTCTCTCTCTCAGGACCGGTTGATTTATCTGGATGCTGCAGAAGACTTTGTGGCGAAAGCTCGTCGTTTTTATCCTCCCAGGGATGAAGATGATGAAGAGGAGGATAAAGCGATAAACCTGCCCCTGCTGCTTTCGCGCCTTAATCAGCGTCTGAATGCAGGAGAGGATGATGATGACGGTGATGATGAAGGAGACATGAGTGGACAGGATGATTAATAACTGTACTACACTCACTGCACATTGTTTAGACGATTAGAACACTGTTAGCGCTTGCAGTTCTTTAAGAGTTCATTTTGAGTTAAAAGAGTTAGGACAAATGTCATTTATATAGTATGAATACTTCTAACAGTTTAAGTGTGAAGGGTTAGATTGTTTTAATATTTTAGTTAACTCTAGATTTAAGGTTTTAAGTGTAAGGTGTTAAGGTATTAAGGTGTTAAGGTACTAGTATTAAGGTTTAGCTAGTATGAAAGGTTTGGCTAAGTCTAGCTATAAAGGTCAGCGCTGATGAAGGTTAAGTAGCTTTGCTAAGTTTCAACCTCATGCAGTTCACCCACCTGTCGTTTTTATCGTAAGAACTCAAAGTAAATATGAAATATAAGATAAATAAAGTGTGTGTAAACCAGTAAATAAAATAAAATAAAACTGATGTGTTTTTCTGGTACTGTCATGTGTTCATATTTTCAAACCTTTCTCCCAAATGTAACTTTTAAAATACCTAAAACAGATAATAACATAAACAAACAAATATCTTATAGGTTTTTGTTAATACTGAAATAATCCTGAATAACAATGAAGTAATTATTTATCAGGTAAATAAAACATGGGCGCACGGTGGCTTAGTGGTTAGCACGTAGGGTCGGGGGTTTGAGTATCCTGTGTGTGTGTGTGGAGTGTGCATGTTCTCCCCGTGCTGCGGGGGTTTCCTCCGGGTACTCTGGTTTCCTCCCCCAGTCCAAACACATGCATGGTAGGCTGATTGTCGTGTCTAAAGTGTCCGTAGTGTATGAATGAGTGTGTGAGTGTGTATGTGATTGTGCCCTGTGATGGATTGGCACCCTGTCCAGGGTGTACCCCGCCTTGTGCCCCATGCTCCCTGGGATAGACTCCAGGTTCCCCGTGACCCTGAAAGGATAAGCGGTTGAAGATGGATGGATGGATATAATAAAACATATTCTGTACATAAAATGAACCATGATTAGACATGGATAAAAACGTGTTCTGTGGCGTTTATTTTGAAACTTCCGGTGTCGTGAGGACCTTCCGGGTGTCCACTGTGTTCGCCTGATTTAAAATCACAGTAACTCTCTGGCGCAGGTAAATAAATCCTTACTAAATTAGCAAGCTTGTGTTTTTTTACTCATATAACTGAATAGATTTAGCATACGTGTCAGTTAAATGTTTAATATCAAAGCGCGTGATTATTTATAGCCAGCTAGTTACGGTGAGATGCTAACTATTACAGCTAGCTCACTGGCATGATACACGTTAAAATAACCTACGCATTCATTTAGATTCTCCAAACCACCATAGATAAAGTTAACTCGGTAAAATGTTCTCATTTTCACAGATATGTTTGAATGATTGTTTTGTAGAAATGATTGATCAATATTGCGAGTAATGCAGGGCGAATGTAGAAACCCGGAAATGACGTAAGAGTCACTGGGTTATGTTGACATTCTTTATTTTGCGTTAAAGCGCTGCATGTTTTTTCTCAGTTCCCGTGTTTAAAAGCTGTTTCTGTAGCTCACGCGCTTTTCACAGGTGAGTGAGAGTGAGAAAGTCTATCACAGTCCTCATACATGGAGGTTATAAGCGCTCATAACTTCATGTGGTCGTAATTGCTTCTCAAACTAAATTACAGGAGGTAGTATATCGTTAATTCGACTACATTTGAGGTCAATGTGAATATTTTATATTTGTTATTAACTATTTTATCTTTGTTATTAAAAATGTAATATTGACGTTTTCACCTGTCTTTCTGCTTATTAGTGAAGAGTCGGTTGTTAGACTCGGCTCATTTGAACATTGAGAGTCGACTCTTATCAGGAAAAATGTGAATTAATATTTTTAATGAAGCACAGACTCGCCAGCACAATCAGATTACTGCAGCGATGTTTACTGCGTTTTAAACGATCACTGTGTTCAAAACATCGTAAAATTGGTCTTGTGTAAAAGCAATGAACTTAAAAAAAAATTGACTCTTTTTGGAGAGTGAATCAAATAATCTGACTCACTGAAAACAGTCTGAATTCCCATGACTTCTGTTCATATTCCAGCTCCATCCAGGTGCATGCTGGGATTACGGGCTCTGTTCGGCATTGGTCTCTTTGTGACGTCACGGGGAGCCACTGTCATCGCACGCAGAGCAGCACACACACATGTGTGTGAACACACTTACACACCACGGTTCACCCGGCAGGCCTGCAGCATGGCCCAGTCAGTCAGGTACTTAGGGTGAGTAGGACACATCCGCCTAAATGAATGAGATAACCTTTTCTTTTATAGAGTAAAATCTCAGTCGTGTGTGTGTGTGTGTGTGTGTGTGTGTGTGTGTGTGTGTGTGTAGTCAGGAGGAAGCTCAGCGCATCGATGAGGAGCTTTTCTCCGAGTACAGCTTCAGTGTGGATCAGCTGATGGAGCTCGCTGGACTCAGCTGTGCTACAGCCGTTACAAAGGTAAAGACGAGTTTATGCACATGACTAAAACACAAGCTATCATTACAGAAAACGCATATGTCTTCTCTAACTGTGTGTGTGTGTGTGTGTGTGTGTGTGTGTGTGTGTGTGTGTGTGTGTGTCTCTCTCTCTCTCTCTCTCTCTCTCTCTCTCTCTCTCTCTCAGGCATATCCTGTACAGTCTCTGCTCAAACTCCCACCCCGTGTGTTAGTGATTTGTGGTCCAGGGAATAACGGCGGTGACGGTCTGGTCTGCGCTCGCCATCTCAAACTGTTTGTGAGTCTCACTCTTCCACTTTTTATCTTGTGGCTGTTTGTTCTTGATCAGATCAGGGTGTGATGAGATGGTTCTGTCCTCAGAGTTACACTACAGCAGCAGAGATGATGAGGAGTACTACGATTATAATATTATGAAGTTTTCTCTGTGTGTGTGTGTGTGTGTGTGTGTGTGTGTGTGTGTGTGTGTGTGTGTGTGTGTGTGTTAAATAGGGATATGAACCTGCTGTTCTTTACCCAAAACGACCAAACAAACAACTTTTCCAGAATTTAACCACTCAGTGTGAGAAGATGGAGATTTCTTTCTTGTCTGAAATGCCAGAGGTAAAAAAACAAACAAACAAAAAAAGTTATGTTTACCTCAGGTACTCAGGCCACACCCACTTCACTTAGACGGACACACGGAGGCCACGCCCACATTACGTGGACTGACACATAGCCCACACCCACCTCACTGTGACTGATATACCGAGGCCACGCCCACTTTACTCGGACTGCCGTGCACACTGATCATACAACCTTTATTAGAACCAACACATAGGCCACACCCCCTTTCACACACCTTTCTCTTTGTGTTCTGATTGTTATGCGTGTATATAATTATAAATATATAAATTAACTCTTTACTGTCGGTCCTCCAGGCCGATGAGGTGGATGAGGTTTATAACGTGGTGATCGACGCCATCTTTGGTTTCAGTTTTAAAGGAGCAGTGCGCGAGCCGTTCGCCGCCATTTTATCCTCTCTGAAGAAGATCAGCGTGCCCATCGCCAGCATCGACATCCCCTCGGGTCAGGAGTCTAACATCCTCATTCATTTTATAATAATAACCTTTTCTTTAATCACCTGATCTATCTGTTTCTGTCTCGCTCCGGGGGCCGTGTACACTGCACTCCTTCATTTTCATTTCGAATTGAAAACATGGTCACTTTTTTCCCTTTTTTTTCCACATTCTGTAGCTGCTGTTTCTGACCATTATAAACAAAAAAGGCTTGATTTCATTTCTTCTGCCCCCCCACCACACACACACACACACACACACACACACACCCATATCTTGATTGATGTGTCTTGTTTGCCTCTCAGGTTGGGACGTGGAGAACGGAGCCTCTGACGGGATCCAGCCCGACCTGCTGGTCTCTCTGACCGCCCCGAAGAAAGCTGCGTCTCACTTTCAGGGCCGGTATCACTACCTGGGCGGACGGTTTGTTCCTCCGGCTCTGGACAGGAAGTACGGTCTGAACCTGCCGCAGTATCCCGGGACCGAGTGTGTGCTCCGACTCAACTGACCACTCACTAATCACTCTGAGCACTCGGAAAACTTTTCTTTAAAACGTACAGATCACAGTGAGACGTCATAACACTCTGTGGAAGGTGTTACATCAGTTAAAATATATATATTTGCTAATGCTTTAATGTCAATAAACGTCACGGCCTGGCCGGAATACTCTCTCTGGTCTATCATTTGTGTATAAATTATAAATAGGAATAAGCACCATGCACGCACACACGCGCACACACACACGGTATTGATTTTTACATTGCTCTTTACCAAATTAATATTTTTTTGTTGCTGTGATTTACTTCCACTGTCTCTCTTACCTGTTCAGGTGATTTCAGCTCCACAACAAATAACTCAAATGCTTTATTTTTTGTGTAAACCCTTCTCACTGAAAGCAGACCCGAGTTAAATTACAGTCGAATAAATCCACACCTGAAGAGGTCATTCGAAGTGAGAGAAACCTGACCCATGGGCTGTGCTCCCATACGTTAATAAGTCCACTTGATTGAGTCCCCTTCAGACATCACCTCAAATGAAGTCCAGTAAGTGTACATGTTTAAATATTTTAATGTTATTGTGTTCATCTTCTGGTGAATCTACACGGTGGGGATAGGATTTGCAGAATTATACACGGAGATATAAAATATAGAATTCATATTAAAATATATTAGAATTTTACATTTTTAATCAACATTTTTTGTGACCGGAGATTTGAAATCTAAAGCGTGTGATTTTCTACGAACAAAAACAATATAAATGACGTGTAAACATTTTCTGCAGGCTCGCCTTCTGTGCATTACATCAGGTCTAAAAAATCATTTAATTCCAACTCGTCAATGCGAAGCGTAAATGTTAAAGGCTAAACACTGGCCATGACGTGATCGTTACGCCATCATCGCGTTATACATTCATGACTCATGCGCGGGGATTTTGTCCAATCACAATGCAGCCGGCCAGCTGGCCAATCAGAGAAGTCTGGGCTTTTCAGAAGGAGGGGCTTTGCAGAAATCTGTGCATTCCTGGGATTTCTGGTACTGCAATAATGTACATTATTTGACAAATAATGCGTATTTTGAACATTAAAACATTTTAACCTGCTCTCTTACAACCAATAATCATAGTAAAGAACGTTTAAAAATGTTTAAAAATCATGATATGACCCCTTTAAAATAAAATCACATTAAAATAAAAACCATCACATGATCCAAACCCAGCCCTGTGTTCCAATAACATTCTCCACACACACTTGTCCACTTCCCCTAGCCACTCCAAAGCACGGCTTACGTCACACGAGTGTGTACTTGCAGTGTGTATCAGAGTGTATTGTTCAACACACTCCATCTCGAGTAACCGAAAAAATGTCACCTCAGAGTGCAAACACAATCCTGAGCTGACACAAGCCTGAACTAACACACAATCCTGAGCTAACACACAATCCTGAACTAACACACAATCCTGAACTAACACACAAGCCTGAACTAACACACAAGCCTGAACTAACACACAATCCTGAGCTAACACACAATCCTGAACTAACACACAATCCTGAGCTAACACACAATCCTGAGCTAACACACAATCCTGAGCTAACACACAAGCCTGAGCTAGCACACAAGCCTGAGCTAGCACACAAGCCTGAACTAACACACAAGCCTGAGCTAGCACACAAGCCTGAACTAACACAATCCTGAACTAACACAATCCTGAACTAACACAAGCCTGAGCTAACACAATCCTGAGTTAAAAACCCACCTCAACTCCTGTATTCAGCCATTAAAAACAACATCTGACTTAAATCAGTGATTTGACTTAAATTCTTACTCAGAATTACAAGTTTAAACAGATTATTCCTTCTCAGAAGTCAGAAAGTTCCTGTTTCCACACTTAGCCATGAGCTCATCGTTATGCTAATCCACTGCTAGGCCGCTAGGCGTGTTCTGGTTGGTTGTTTGTTTTCTGTGTGATTATATGGACACAGTTTTAAAAATACACCCAATTTTACATTCTTAAGCTAATCACTAGCTAATCAACACCACTGTTTAAGATTATTAATTTTAAATTATCCACTTAAATCTGAAGGAGATTAAAATAAACTAGTTACAGAGTTCTACTGGTCCCTGATGGGTTTTAATGCATTTCTGGTGGTCTGTAATGGTCGTTTAATAGTTTCTAATGGTTTCTGTTGGAGTATCTGATTTCTTTGTAATGCTAAATTGGAACATCTCTAACGGTACCCTTCAGGAATCTGATGGAAACCATTACAGATCTTCCAGTTCCTAATGGTTTTTAATGTGTTTCTGGTGGTTTGTAATGGTAGTTTCATGGATCGTTTGGTTCCTAATGGTTTCTGATGGATTCTCTGACTTTATTCTCATAAAAGAAGGTTCTGTTGTGCTCTAGTTGTGATTAATAGTATCCAGAATATCCCTGATGAAAATCTTTAGAAATCTGATGGAAAGCGTTACAGATTTTCCAAACGGACATCAACGGGATCCTCATCTAATCTAGGGGAAGTGGACGAGCGTGCTCTGGAGAACGGTATTGGAACATAGCCGAGGGACCAGCTTCACTTTTACACAGTGTAAAGCTCGTAACGCTGTAGACATCTCTGTGAGGATGATGAAGGTTTTTTTTTATCTTCACTGTTTCCTACAGCAGCCCCTGCTCTCCTCTGTAGCTTCAATGATGGGGCCGGTGGTGCCGAGAGTCACGGCGCTGATGGAACCTCGAGTCACCTGTTTACTCGCCACCTTCCTGTGGATTTCTGAGACACAAAGAAAGAAAACGACCCATAACATTCTCTTCACATGTGCACATGAACCCTCTGTTGTGGTCACTACTTAGCAAAGTTCTGTCTTATTAGCCCAGTCTTTACATTGTTTATACCACTGTAACTTTAATATTAAAATCCTTTACATACAGTGAGATGGAAACAGCGCCTCCTGGTGGCAAGTGTGTGTGTGTGTGTGTGTGTGTGTGTGTGTGTGTGTGTGTGTGTGTGTGTTTTGACGCCGGTTAATGACAGTGCTTGGATTCCTTTCTCTACTTCATTACACTTCTAAATGTCAGCATGTTTAGAACCCACACCTGTGAGAACCTGGAGGAACGCAGTCCCGACGTTGGTTGATTGGAGAGCTGAAGTTTCGATGAAGAGCAGACCTTTACTCTCTGCAGGAAGGAGCGGAGCAGAGTTAGCGTTAGCCTTAAACACGATTCAAAGTGTTCTCTGGACACAAAGTTTTTATTACTACAGAACTGTTCTCCAGGAGAACTACAGGAATAGTTGTGCATTAGAAGAACCTTGGTGCTTAGGGTTCTGAGCAAAATCCCAGAACAACACAATTAACCCTGAACTGCAAAATACCACATGCTTAGAGAAAAAATGGTTCCTCAAAGGTTTTAGATTAAGATCATACCCAGTGGGATGGAAAAAAACAAACCTTTGTGGTGTTACATAGAACTATTTGTATCTTAAGAGTACTAATTGATTTGCATAAGTATTTTCTAAACATACACTACATGTCCAAAAGTTTGTGCACCCTGACCATCACACTCGTATGTGCTTGTTGAACATCCCATTTATTCCAGATTTATTCCCACGCTTCAGAGAAGGCTTTCCACTAGATTTAGATGGTCGGGGTGCGCATACTTTTGGTCATATACATGTGTACGTTAATGTTCACATGTAGTGGACCACTTTTATGTTAGCAGAACTTTCCACCATCTGTCAAGTCCTCTAACTGTCCTGATAACGTCTTTGAATAACGTTTGTGAACATTCCTACAACGTAGCTGCAACATTTCCAGTACGATCATTAAACTGGGAGCGTTGTGTGAGCAAACAATTATTACGCTTTTTTTTCTCTTTACCTGCAAAGGCTTTGGCCTCCTCTGTGGGGACTGTGCGCTGGGTTGCCAGATCACTCTTATTCCCCACCAGCATGATGACGATGTGAGGGTCGGCGTGGTCGTACAGCTCCTTCAGCCACCGCTCCACGTTATCGTACGTCAGGTGTTTGCTGATGTCATACACCAGCAGGGCTCCGACCGCACCTCTGTAATACCTGAACAACACATTTCCCATTATACAGCCTCCAATCAGGCCACGCCGACAGCCGGACCACATTCTTCTGCTTTTGTTCTAACCCGGAGCACACCTGAGTCAGGTATCGAACCCTAATTACCTGTTTACCGGTCACAGGTGTGTAGAGCTGTGTGTTACACTCTGCACTCATGTGAATCCGTCACATTAATGCAATTATTTATAACTCTCACACAATTAACTGTGTGTATGTTTAGCTATATAATGCAAATCCAGAAGTACTGGCACCCCTCATGAAAATCATCCCTTTTTTTTTTTTACAACACAGATAAAACTAATGTCCTGTGAATCATACGGGGGGATAACTAAAAACACTACATCTCTAAAATTACATATAGAAAAAAAATGTAGACTTGTAAATAATCCAGACAAAATAAGAAAACACAGCTTTTTTCACCGTTAAACTGTGGACGCAGTTTAAAGTCTCTACGCCAAATAATACGTCAATTATTGAGTAATATGTAAATTACTGTAATTCACTGAATAATATGTAAGATTCTCTATTTCACATTACAGACGTCCGCAGTATCAGTACCGTTAAACACACGGTGATACTGTCTTATTTTTTATCCACATAGTTGGTGATTTCAATAGTATTGGCACCCCACACAATTAATATTTGCTGAAGGCTCTCCTGGAGAGAACAGCGCTGCGTCACTTCCTGTGATATCTAACAAAGTTGGAGACGACCTCACATCCACTCGTCCATTCAGAACATAGTTTCCTGTGCACGTGGACCTCCTCGTAAACTCACAATACAGAGTTTTACAGGATTCAGATCCAGAGAAACAAATCGTTCATCGTTGTGTCTCGCAAACACTTCAATGCATGTTTTATTGATATCTATCTACAGCCTGGGTTTAACCTCCTGGCAGAGACAACCAGGTTTTGTATTGTTTTTCTCAAACAGCCACAAAAACAGCTCCAACGCATCACAGACCCACCTCCAGATTTATCAGCAGGGCATCAGATGCTTTTGCTCATAATTGTTTGCGTTTTTTTTCCTCTACTGCAGCACATCCGAGCTGCATGTTATTGTGACTGCGGCTTCTAACGGCTGATTTAAAACCAGAAGAATGAACTAAACTGTGCATCTGTGAACATGGTTCCAAGTCTTGGCAAAAATTCCAGCTTAACTCCATCTCAGGAATCGGACCAGATGACCCAAAAAGCACCACAATCTGCGATAGGAAAGTGGAGACGTCACGGTGGTGCGCACGCATTTCTGATTCACGTTTCATTCAACATGGCTTTTTATCTGCACCTGGTCCGACCATTATCCACTCCATAATCCCCCCTTGTTACTCTCCCAGTCTTTGCAATATGTTCTTCCTTGTTTAGATGACTGACCTGGCACTCTGAAGGTAAATCAGAAGAAACACTTTCCTACAAAAAACGTATTCCAACCGGAACCAGCAAACGCAGAACGTTTTCCTAAAACTAGTATTTAGTTCCCCTTGCTTATTTATTTTTTTGGTGGGAGGGGTCTGCACTTACACTTTCCCATAGCCATAGGCTATGTTTGTGGAAACTGATTCAATTTAATTTGCTTTAAAACAAGATCTTAGCTGCTGCAGACTATTTAATAAAGTACCCAGAAAACACCACCTGCAGATTTGAAGTCTTGCTCCAAAATGCAGTTTGGTGTAAAAAACAAACAAACCCAAAAACCTAAACAAAACATGGCCCTGTCAACGCTGAGTGTGAATCTGTGGTCTTCAGGATCTCTATCTCCATCTTATCACCACCTTCCTGATCATTGGTTTACTTCCTGGTCATTTACTAGTTGCTCCAGATTTTAAACTGCTACGGCTCTGATCTGATCTGAAGAGAATGATTGTTTTTAGAGCGAAGGTTATCAGTGTCTTCTAGTGTTTTCTGTCTGCAGTTACACACTCACGCTGAGGTGATGGCTCTGTAGCGCTCCAGACCGGCTGTGTCCCAAATCTGAGCTTTAATGGTCACTCCATCCAGCTGCACGCTGCGAGTGCTGAACTCCACCCCGATGGTGGTGCGACTGTCGTGGTTAAATTCGCTCTTGGTGAATCGGGACAGCAGGTTGCTCTTCCCGACTCCAGATTCTCCTATTAACACCACTGACCAAAGTGTGTGTGCGTGTGTGTGTGTGTGTGTGTGTGTGTGTGTGTGTGTGTGAGAGAGAGAGAGAGAGAGAGAGAGAGAGATAGACATGAAGACATGAACGTCAGTGCACTTTTCTAAGTGGTAAAGCCAAATTTGCATTCCTAACACCAGAAACCATCAGACACCAACAGTGTATTTTCATACAGCACTCAGAAGTCTGACTCTCACCTTTAAAAACAAAGTTGTATCCCAAATCGGTGGCCATGTTCATGTCAGGGTCTGAAGTGCAGATCAGGACGGAGGAAATGAGGAAACTCCACACTGATCAAATCATCTGGCTGTGAGGAGGATGAGTTATGATCCCATGCTGTCGAGATTGCGAGTGTGCTTTACTTCCTGTCCGGATGAGGCTCGGGGTGGACAGGGTGGTGTGTCAGGAGAAACAGGTCTAACCGCCAAAACACACACACACACACACACACACACACACACACACACACACACACACACACACACACACACACACACACACACACACACACGCGCGCACAATAACAGGGTGTGGCCAAATCATTCATTTGACTCTCAGCTGTGTGACATTTAAAAGCCAAATGAGGGCGGGGCTTTGAGTAGGCGGCTGATGGGTGTGTCTTTAAGCTTGAATATGAACCCCGCCCTCTAAAGTAGTTTTGTGTTTTCACACAAGGAGGTTTTGCTAGCAAATATGAGCATAAACGACTAACAATGACTTCCATATATAGACTCAGGGGCAAGGTGGCTTAGTCGTTAGCATGTTTGCCTCGTACCTCCGGGGTTCGGGGTTCGAATCCCGCCTCTGCCCTGTGTGCGTGGTCTTTGCATCTTCTCTCTGTGCTTTGGGGGATTCCTAGCCAGTCCAAAAACACACACTGTAGGCATTTCCAAATTGTTCATAGTTTGTGTGTGTAATGGGTTGGCATCCTGTCGAGGCTGAGATAAGCTCCAGGCTCCCCACGACCCTGTGTTGGATAAACAGTACAGAAAACAGATGGATGGATTTATAGACTCAAAGACACACCCACATTACTATGTCATATATAGATTCAAAGACACACCCACATTACTATGTCATATATAGATTCAAAGACACACCCACATTACTATGTCATATATAGATTCAAAGACACACCCACATTACTATGTCATATATAGATTCAAAGACACACCCACATTACTATGTCATATATAGATTCAAAGACACACCCACATTACTATGTCATATATAGATTCAAAGACACACCCACATTACTATGTCATATATAGACTCAAAGACACACCCACATTACTATGTCATATATAGATTCAAAGACACACCCACATTACTATGTCATATATAGATTCAAAGACACACCCACATTACTATGTCATATATAGATTCAAAGACACACCCACATTACTATGTCATATATAGATTCAAAGACACACCCACATTACTATGTCATAGACTCAAAGACACACCCACATTACTATATCATATATAGACTCAAAGACACGCCCACATTACTATATCATATATAGACTCAAAGACACACCCACATTACTGTTATATATAGATTCAAAAACACGCCCACATTACTATACCATATATAGATTCAAAGACACACACACATTTCCATCTCATATACAGACTCAAAGAAACGCCCACTTTCCCATCTGACAGACCAGGGGTGTTAAACACAGCCTTTCTTATGGAGTGTAACTGAATTGAAAGCGTGTTAATGATGTACAGGCTAACAATATGACACAAAATCCCAATGAAGTCCGTTTCAGTTGTAGGGTGTAACACTGCAGAATATGGAAAGGTTGGGGGGTGAATACTTTTGTAAATAACTGAATGGTAAACTCATAACTTGGGGTAAAAGTTGGTAATGAGTGTGTTCATGTGTTGTGTAGGTGATCTCTGTTCTTAGCGCTCTGTGTTCAGATTATAGCTTTCAGATAAACACAGATAAACGAACACATGTTACAGGAGTTGTTGTTGAGGTACTGGTCACTAAACTGATTTCTTTTCCGGTCCGGTTCAGTCACTACACTGGACCGAGTGTAACGCGGCCCGTTAGCTAAAGCGAGTTCTACAGATTAGCAGCAGTAATTCACGCCGAGTGAGTGAGTGTGATCATGCAGCCGTGTCACTAGGTGGCGGCACTGAGCTGAAACTGTGACCACGCGCTTCCACACCGCGCGCGAAGAAGAACACGACTTCCGCCAGCGCACGCAGGGGTTTCGTCATGGCGGCGGGACCGATATCAGAAAGAAATCAAGGTAACTTTATATAAAAGTCTGCACTGATATGGACTTTACACTATTTTATAAAGTGATAACTCGCCTTATTGTAAAAGCACTTTTATTAAACTTGCAGCTTCATCCACAGTGAGCGATAGTGTGCTGAATTTCGAGAGAAAACATTAGCTAGCTAGCTGAATTAGCACTCTCATTGAGATAAGCGCAGTTCTGAACTCCCCTCCTGTACTCCATCTTTACATTTGATAAAGAAGTGACTGTATTCATCATGTTTAAGCTTCAGTGTGCATTTGTGGATGTGTTTATTTGGCTGTAACATTCCTGACATCACTTTTCTTTGTGTATGTAGGTAAGGTATCATTTAATCCACACATGGCTCTGTTTATTTAATGAGATTAGAATTATTAGTACTATTATTTTTAAATTCCTGAGACTTTATCTCTCTGTGTGTGTTATATCCAGTTAAACATGTCTCTGAAAGCTCTTCGTGTGTTATTTCGTTTGCTGTTGCAGCTTCCTCCTAATGTATTCCCCCTTCTGTCCTCCACAAGCCCAGTGTTCTGATCCACAGTACCGCTTTACCGCCGGACCGAACGCTTCTGACTTAATAACATGTGCAGGGTTTATGGCCAGGTGCTTTCCTCCTCTGAAGGAAGGAGACGGTCAGATCTTCCAGGTGACACAGTCTTACCTGAGATTGTTTTCTCAGTCTAATGAGGATATTCACAGAAGCTAGACAGACAGACAGACAGACAGAGAGAGAGAGAGAGAGAGAGAGAGAGGGGGGGGGGGTGTAGGAGCTCCAGTCTTGGTCTGTTGTGGTTGTGAAGGTTTAAAAGAAGAAAGCTGTCCGTCCTGTCCGTGTCTCATTCCTGCAGTTAAACACCTACTGTGTCTCGGCTGCGTGCGCAGCAGGGAGCTGTGTGGGACTCTGTGTTTCTGTGTGTGTGTGTGTAGTATATTATTAACTGTGTGTGTGTGTGTGTGTGTGTGTTCAGATGCGACGGTGTACGTAGGTGGTCTGGATGAGAAAGTGTCCGAGCCGTTGTTATGGGAACTCTTCCTTCAGGCTGGACCGGTGGTGAACACACACATGCCCAAAGACAGAGTGACGGGACAACATCAGGGTGAGACACATTCTCTCTCACACACACATTCTCTCACACACACACATTCTCTCTCACACACACATTCTCTCTCACACACACATTCTCTCACACACACACATTCTCTCACACACACACATTCTCTCACACACACGCACAGAATTCATTCATTGGAAAAATTTGACTTTATCTGCAAGTCTCTCTCTCTCTCTCTGTCTGTCTCTTTGTCTCTGTCTGTCTCTTTGTCTCTGTCTGTGTCTCTGTCTCTGTCTGTCTCTCTCTGTCTCTCTCTCTCTGTCTGTCTCTCTCTCTCTCTCTGTCTGTCTGTCTGTCTCTCTCTCTCTCTCTGTCTGTCTGTCTCTCTCCCTCTTGAGTAATATGAGTGTGTTGATATTTAGTGGGTGACTCCCTGTGTGTGTGTGTGTGTGTGTGTGTGTGTATATAGGTTACGGTTTTGTGGAGTTCCTCAGTGAAGAAGATGCTGATTACGCTATAAAGATCATGAACATGATAAAGCTGTACGGTAAACCCATCCGCGTGAACAAAGCCTCGGCTCACAACAAGAACCTGGACGTGGGAGCGAACATCTTCATCGGGAACCTGGACCCCGAGATCGACGAGAAGCTCCTGTACGACACGTTCAGCGCGTTCGGCGTCATCCTGCAGACCCCCAAGATCATGAGAGACCCCGACACGGGGAACTCCAAGGGTTACGCCTTCATCAACTTCGCCAGCTTCGACGCGTCGGACGCAGCCATCGAGGCGATGAACGGTCAGTACCTGTGTAACCGGCCCATCACCGTGTCCTACGCCTTCAAGAAGGACTCCAAGGGGGAGAGGCACGGATCGGCCGCCGAGAGACTCCTCGCCGCGCAGAACCCTCTCTCGCAGGCCGACCGGCCGCATCAGCTGTTCGCCGACGCTCCGCCCCCTCCTTCTGCCCCGACCCCCGTCATGACCGCGCTGGGAGCGGCCATGCCCATACCCGGTCAGTGAGCACGCTCAGTTCTGTTCCTCTAATCCATTTTATCTCTGTGTGTACGTGACAGATGAAGAACCGATGCGAGAACCGTGTTAACGTTGTACTGAACCTGTCTTTATCACAGGCATGCCTCCTCCTGGTGCCTTCCCACCAGTACCCCCACCTGGTTCTTTACCCCCTGGAATGCCCCCCGGGATGCCCATGCCCCCTGCCCCGGGCACTCCTGCTTCTCAGGGGGCCTCTGGAGTACCTCCACATGGACCTCCACCGTTCCCTCCAGCAGGCATGCACCCACCAGGTGAGAACCGAGCACCTTCAGCTGTGTTCAGAACATCAACATGCACAGTGTTCTAGTTCTGCGATCCCTGGTAGTCGTGTTCTAGGCTCTGAGTGTTCTACATCCCCGAACTCCAGCTCTAGAATTTTAGACGTCTACGGTCGTGGTGTTCTAGGATCTGAGAGATTAGTGTTATAGGAAATCAGGATCACCAATCCCGAATTACAGGCACTCTGCGCGCCACATGACCGGGTACTTGTCCTAGTGCTAGCTCTAGAATTCCGTGATAAATCTTTGGATTGTCTAGAGTTTGTGTTCTCGGATGACCGTGTTCTCAGTTTTAAGTGTACCAGGATCCTGTGGCGAGTCACCCTTCCATACTTGCAGGTGCTCAGTGTTTCTCGTTCTAGAATCATATAACAAATGTACCAGATGTCGAGAGTCTGTGCTCTAGAACCCCCGGTAGGGCAGTGCTCCACACTCGAAAGTGTTCCGAGTTCTAGCTCTAGAATCCCATGACAGATGTAATAAAATGCAGGCACTCAGTGTTCTCGAGCTCTCGCAGGGTTCACACTTCAAATGTGCAGGTTCTAGAGTTCTAGAATGCTTTGACCAATGATCCAGATGCCTGGAATCTCAAGGCAAGTCCATGGTTCCAGACTGGCAGGTTCTGAGGACTCTTTGTTAAGCTGTTACAGAGCAATCATGCAAATCCTGCTCAGAATTTCAGATGCTCTAGAATTCAGGTGGAACGTCATTGCTTTAAACGTGCAGGTTCTCATGGTCTCAGTTCTGCAGTCCGGTGGCATGTAAATGTTCTCTCAGCATGACTGTTCCCTCCTCCGTCTTTCCCTCAGGAATGCCGCCGATGCCCATGCCTCACTCTGGACCTCCTGGAATGGTGCCTCCTCCTCCAGGATCCACCCAGCACCGGGCCCCGCCTCCCCCCGGCATGCCCCCACCCCCACAGATGGGCATGCCTCCCCGGGGACCGTTTGGCCCACCCATGGGTACGTGCACAGATCAGTTAGTTGTTTCATTGTGAAGAAGCATGGGTTCTCTGCTGTGAGGATTAAAGGATTGTAAGATTGTGGATGTTTTTTGCGAGGACAGATTTTAGATCTGATTTTAAAGTGTTCGGTTCTACAGGGAACAGAAGCCATTCAGTATGGGATGGGTTCTCAGTGACTGTTCTTTTCCTCCCGCAGGTCATCCGATGCCCCCTGGGATGAGAGGCCCGCCTCCCCCGATGCCACCCCCAGGTTACGGCACAGGTCCCCCTCGTCCTCCTCCGTTTGGTTTCCAGAGACCGCCAATGCCCCCGCGCCCCCCTGCACCACCCCGGGCCCCTCTCAGAGCACCCCTGCCCCCCTAACCCATAGGTTTACTAGAACCAAAGCTTGTTTTTTTATTTCTCAATCCAGCAGTTTACTGAAGGACAGAACTGTTCTGAGAAAACTCTGTGTATACTGATGATTCCCCCTCTTCTAGTTTCACTGTTCTTTAATAGGATTAACTATGAATAAACATTTTTATATAGAAAGACCAGGTGGTGTGTGTGTGTGTGTGTGTGTGTGTGTGTTATTGTTAATGGAGGTGTAGAGGATTTACGGAAAATATAAGTCTGTATTTCTGCTTCTGAGGAAACGTCTGAGGGTTTGATTAAAACACACGGGTTGCATCTGAAATCGTGTAGCTACTGCACAGCCGATGAGAGAGTACGTACTAATCTGTGTGTGTGTGTGTAGTATAAATACAATCCCTGACTGACACACAGAGGCCACACCTCCTTTATTAAGACTGACAGAAACCCTTGGTCATGTCTCAGTGTGTGTTCTTATGTGATCTTGCGTCCTTGTGAACTCGTCCAGTACTGAAGCATGAAAGAACTGGGTCGCACGAAATGACCCTGATTCATATCCAGGCTGCATCAGCTGCAGACCCGAGTGTATCGAACTTGCTTTAAGTCCCAGAAGTCATTGCAGTAAAACAGCAGCGGAAGACAGAAGCCTGACCTGTACATGGAGTTTTAACATCTTAATAACAATCTAAATAAATCTAAATAAACGTCTATAAAGAATGATTTGTAGTTTAGACTGAGATATACACCGCTCAGCCATAACATTAAAACCACAGACAGGTGACGTGAGTAACGTTGATGATCTCGTTACAGAGACACCTGTTGAAGGGGGGTATATATTTATTAGGCAGCAGGTGAACAGTCAGTTGTGACGTGCTGGAAGCAGGAGAAATGGGCGAGTGTAAGGATCTGAGAGACTTCAAAACGGGTCAGATTGTCACGTCTAGACGTCTGGATCAGAGCGTCTCCAGAACCGCAGGTGTTGTGGGGCGTTCCCTGTGTGCAGGGGTTAGTACCTACCAAAAGCACTCCAAGGTAGTGTGATGCTCTGGGCGATGTTCTGCTAGGAAACCCCGAGTCCTGCGTTCACGTGGATGTTACTTTGACGCGTAGCACCTACCTAAACACTGCTCCAGACCGAGTTCACCCCTTCATGGTGACGGTGTTCTCTAATATCAGTGTCCTCTCTCAGCAGGATAACGCTCCCTCACACACTGCAGAAACTGTTCAGGAACGGTTTGAGGAACACGACAGAGTTCGAGGTGTTGACTCGGTCTCCGGATTCCCCAGATCTCGGTCCGATCCGGCGTCCGTGGGACGTTCTGGACAAACGAGTCCGATCCACAGAGACCCCGCCTCACAACTTACAGGACTTACAGGATCTGCTGCTGACGTCTCGGTGTCAGATCCCACAGCGCACCGTCAGAGGTCTGGTGGAGTCCACGCCTCGACGAGTCAGAGCTGTTTTGGAGGCACGAGGAGAGGAGGAGCTACACGAGATTAGGCAGGCGGATTTAATGTTATGGCTGATCGGTGTAGCTTCCATCCTGAGATAACAGTAAACTCATTAGCTTAGTTTTTAGTTGACGTGAGGTCAGAGTTGCAAACAGAGTTTACTGCATTACAACGGCTTAAAGAACTTTTAGTAAGACTAAAACTTCACGAGAACACAAGCTCATTCTTAGAATTGAGAAACAGCCCTTGCCACCTTCCTTAAGCTTTAGACCACACCCCCTCCACTTCCTTCATACTGAGCCGCTGCAGATGCTTAACAGCTGTCCAGCATGCATTTATTATTGCTGAGTAAAATCCAGTAGCGAACATCAACTATTCTTCCTGTAAGGTTCAGTCCTGTCCAGTTTGTGTCACTCTGACTGATGATTCATTAATTAGAGTTAAATGTAAAAGTCGTACAGGGAAGTGACATCACAGTGAAATTGGAGAACAGGATCAGCCCTGAATCAGCACGCTCACCGCAATAAAAACACAAATAACCCAAGACCCCGATTTAGAAATTGCTCACAACTGGTGTATTATAAAGAGTAGACTTTAAATTTGGTCTTCAAAAAAACAAAACAAAAACCCAAACAAACAACAAAACAAACAGCATTTTCTCAGGCAGATGGTAAATACGGATCATCTTACTAAAGCAGAAGACAAGTTATTAAAAATATGAAGGAAATTAGTAGTTTCTGTCTTTCTTTTATAAACTTGTAGAAGTTTTTGATCTTGATCCAGAGCTGAAAAAGAACACACAAGCACACACACACACACACACACACACACACACACACACACACACAGGGACGTAAACGTGCGAGTCCATGAGGCAAGGCGTTAGGAGACGTCAGAAGTGGAGTCGATCTCCTCTGTGTTGAGCATCACGTCTCCATCAGCCAGGAGCACCACCTCCTCCTGCTCCTCCTCGGCCTCCTCCTGCTTCTCCTCCACGCACTCGCCATCCTGCGTGATCACGCGCTCCGTGATGGCCTCCAGCTGCATGCGGTACTCCTCCGCCTCCTGCTCCTTCTGCAGCAGCTGCTGTCGGTACAACTGGGCTGCCATGTTGGCCTCGGCCAGACGCCGCTGCAGCTGCTCCTGTAGGCCACGCCCACATTAAAAACACGCTTACACACCATGTCCACTAGTCGCACTCATCCCTGGGGTTATGTTACACAATATACAAGATGAAGAATGAAATGTAGAAGCAAACTGTCTTGTGTGCCCCCTAGTGGCGATTTAAACTCACCCATATATATTATTTCAAACAGACACGTGCGCATTAGGAGACGTAAACGAGACGCGTGCGCATTAGGAGACGTAAACGAGACGCGTGCGCATTAGGAGACGTAAACGAGACGCGTGCGCATTAGGAGACGTAAACGAGACGCGTGCGCATTAGGGGACGTAAACGAGACGCGTGCGCATTAGGAGACGTAAACGAGACGCGTGCGCATTAGGGGACGTAAACGAGACGCGTGCGCATTAGGGGACGTAAACGAGACGCGTGCGCATTAGGGGACGTAAACGAGACGCGTGCGCATTAGGGGACGTAAACGAGACGCGTGCGCATTAGGGGACGTAAACGAGACGCGTGCGCATTAGGGGACGTAAACGAGACGCGTGCGCATTAGGGGACGTAAACGAGACGCGTGCGCATTAGGGGACGTAAACGAGACGCGTGCGCATTAGGGGACGTAAACGAGACGCGTGCGCATTAGGGGACGTAAACGAGACGCGTGCGCATTAGGGGACGTAAACGAGACGCGTGCGCATTAGGGGACGTAAACGAGACGCGTGCGCATTAGGGGACGTAAACGAGACGCGTGCGCATTAGGGGACGTAAACGAGACGCGTGCGCATTAGGAGACGTAAACGAGACGCGTGCGCATTAGGAGACGTTAGTGTGTGACGGAGCGTCTCACCGTGTCTCTAGTGTCGATGTGATTAGCAGAGACGACTTCGATTTTCCTTCGTCGTACTGGAGGTTCAGCTTCTTCATCCACGGACTCGTGTGTGAACTGACTGGAGGGAAGGGCCAACACTGAAACACACACACACACACACACACACACACACACACACACACACACACAGAGAGAGAGAGAGAGAAAAGTAACTGAGACACACAACACACTGTACAAGCCAATGATGTTTAAATAATATAAATGAGTGCATAATGAATATGAAAGAGGGTTGTATTTTATCCTGATGATATGGACGTTTTAACCTTTTCTGAATATGTAAATATTATAAAAGATGTAAACACTCTCGAACCCTCAGAACTATAACTCACCACACACATGTGCTGACAGAAAAATAATAAACACTCTTCTTTCCTCCTTTACCTTGCCGTCCGTTCTGCATCGTGACGTACAGCGGCTGTGTGAGTCTCGTCTGTAGGTGACCCTGCTGGTCTGTTACTATGGTAACCACCCTCTGTCCAGAGTCACTCATCACCTGTTGGTCCAGAGCACTGACGGCAACGGCGTCCTCACCGTTACCTGCAGATACACACACAAACACACACACACACACACACACACACACACACACACACACACACAGAGAGAGAGGAGGTTCAATTAAACTGAATAAAAATAAATATAAAACCAAACAGACATTAATACACTCTGCTGTGTCATTAGTGTAGAGTTACTCAGTTCTCGTACCTGAGTTGGGTTTAACGAGATCGGCGATGTTGATTACTCCTCCCTGAATGATGAACTGTGGCGCGATGGACGATTCTGCATTCCTGTTCATCTGCTTCTGCATCCCCTCCTACACACACACACACACACACACACACACACACACACACACACACACACACATATATATATAAATATAGATGGATACATTTGATCCTGTAAGAGAATTAGACAGTGTGCGAGTGCGAGCATGAGAGAGAGAGAGAGAGAGAGAGAGAGAGAGAGAGAGAGAGAGGGGGAGAGAGAGGGGGAGAGAGAGGGGGAGAGAGAGAGAGAGGATATGACATCACACCTGCAGGAGATTGGCGAGTTCTGCATGTTGGATGTCGAGGGCGATGTCGAAGGGCGACTTGTCGAACTTGCTGAGCGCGTGGATGTCGGCTCCGTGTTTGAGGAGTATCTGAGCAACGTTGTGGTGTCCGTGCTGAGTGGCCCAGTGCAGCGCCGTCATCTTCAACATGTCTTTAGCGTTCACGTCCGCGCCGTTCTGACAACATATATCACACCTACATCACACCCACATACACGTACATCACACCCACATACACGTACATCACACCCACATACACATACTCACGGGAAATATACTGCCTTAAAACTTCTGGGGCAAACCACGCCCACCCCAGGGGCACGTCCCAAACAGATTAAGCCCCATTATGACTGTACTCACCTGGTGTAACCAATACAGTGCTGTAAGGTTCACGCTACCTGTAGGGTTCCTGCTACCTGTGCAGTGTTTATCCTCACTACGTCTAGAGTAATATGGTGGATGGGGACGCACTCACGGCAGAGGGAGATGTGAGTAGAGGTGAAGTGAAGAGGCGTCTCACCCTGATCAGTAAGTCGACGATGAGCTCGTGGCCCTCGGTGGCGGCCATGTGCAGCGGGGTCCTGTCCACTTTGGTGCGGGCGTCCTTACAGATGCCGGCTCTCAGCAGCACCTCGGCCGTGGAGCGATGACCATACTGCGCCGCCAAGTGCAACGGAGATGCCCCCAACTGTACGGGTTACAAACAAACAAACTGATGAACAAAATAATCATCATCCACAGCTCCACCCACACTGTGAGACCGGGACGGCTAAACTCAACACGGGGTGACATTACAGGATTTTGAGAAAGTCTAATATCACAATTAAAAACAAGACATCAAACACAAATCATTTTGGCAGTGACTGTACAGTGTTCTCACACACACCCACACACGGTACTAGGTTCGTTTTTGACTGGAGTCTGATTGAGAACTCTCATTTTTACTGATCCTGTTCGGAACAGACCTTCACACCCAGACGTTAATCACCTTAAAACCTTAATTAATATCTTATTTACAGCTGTGGGAAAGCTGGAAAGCTGTGGGAGTTTGTGGTACTCCTCAGTGGTACTGTTCCTCCTCAGTGGTGGTGGTGGTGGTGGTGGTGGTGGTGGTGGTGTGCCTCAGTGGTAGTAATATTCCTCCTCAGTGGGGATGGTGCTCCTTGGTAATATTCCTCCTTTGTGGTAGTGTCCCTCCTCGGTGGTGGTGGTGGTGCTCCTTAGTGACTGTGTGCATGATTCACTTTAACCCAAACATCAGGGAGATTTATAACCTCTAGTGTTTCAGACTGAACTACACCACGCCCACTCTACAACCCAGAACACTAATGTTCAGCAGGGAACAGACCAGCACTGGGCTCTTTGTCTCTCTCTGTGTGTGTGTGTGTGTGTGTGTGTGTTATTTACCCAGTCTGTGGTGAAGGGGGCGCCGTTGGCCATCAGCTTCCTCACTTCTTCATCCTCACCGTTACGCGCAGCCTCTAAAAGCCTCTTCCCCAAATCCACCAGGGACATCTGGACCAGAAACATTAATATAATATAATATAATATAATATAATATAATATAATATAATATAATAATATAAATAACTCATTCCATATTTCTATACTGTGCATTGTTTTAGTAAAAATAAAAGAGAGGGAGAGAGTGAGAGATCTTTTAGGATCAGAATATTAAAACACTGCTGTTGAGATCTGGACAGTGATTGGTCAGGAGGTGTTGATTAGTTCTCTCTAACAGCAGCTCTGAAAGTAGCACAGCTGCACATCACAGCTTTATATACACATTAATACACTCATCCTAATACCTTATTGTTTCTATAGCAACAGCTCATTCACAGCATAAAGTTTCCTGTAAGTAAGGAGATGTTTATGTAGCGTGTGTGGAAGGAGTCTCCAGTGTCAGCGCTGTGTAGCAGTCAGAGGTGAAGCTGGAACGTTAACTTTTCACACATCATCACAGAGGAGCTTACACTCTGCTTTCACACTTTAATATCATAAATATAAAGAAATACTAAATTTATATAAATATAAAACACACCCACCCACACACACACACACACAGATTAATCCTCTAGTGTTCCAGATATTTCTACATCAGTGTGTTTAAAATAAAAGTGACACGTTTGTATATACAAACACACATCTTTTTATTACATTTATTTAATCATTACAAACTGATGTGGTGTTTAACTTTTCATTCAAATCTTTTTTTAAATGGCTGAAATATTTTTTAAATATAAACTGAATTTAAAACATTTATGAATAGCTTGTTTAAAATTTGTTTATTAATAATGAACTGATTTAGTATTATTTATAACAGTTATTTTATAACGTAACTACTGTTTGTGTGTAACAATATTAATAATAATAATAATAATAATAATAATAATAATAATAATAATAATAACAACAACAACAACAACGTGTAGGAAGAGCAGTCCAACTGATCAGACAAAGTCACTAAATCAAGTAAAATCTCTGCAGATAAAAGCTGAAATTAAACTCATTAATATTTAATAAAAATATCAATTAAAATCCACCACAGCGAGCTGCAGAACACTTGAACATCAGCACAGCTGCTACAGCCGGTCAGCTCGTCCCTGTGAACTCCACACTTCTGTCTAAACTCAGTAAACAACACGGACTTTCCTCGCCTTTATTTTTATTTGTGAAGATAAACTAATACATTTCACACAAACCTCACATTATTCACACCGTTCGATAACAACCTGTGCGTAAAGTTCATGTTATTAAACTTATAAACGCATAAAAACCTAACCTCACACAGCTGGAAGACAATCCCAAGCCCTTATGAATGATATAATCCTAAAATAATAATATTTATAAAAGTTATCATGTGAATATTTGGAGGTTTAAAGTGCAGCGCGAGCGGAGAAGTGGTCAAGACAGTGCGCGCTGTTAGCATGGCTCAGCTAGCAAGCTAATCAGCTAATGTTGCCTAAAAAACCGTTAGCACAAAAACATGCAGATAATAAAACCCCAATATTCCTGAAATCAAAAGGTTGTTCATATAGAATTTAAATTCACACACCTTTTCACTTTCACGCGCCCGCTTTCACACTTTAACTCAACTTTTCTCCACTTTTAGCTAGTCACTTCCCACACAAACACTTTCTCACGCTGTATCCCAAATCCCCCGCGTTTATATACAGAGTGCACTAGGTAGGGCACACATGTGCCCTTAATACAGAGTCACTATAGTGCGCTTATATAGGAAACGAGGAAACATTCAGGACTCTGCCGATCGATGCGCTGATTGGCTACAGCCACTTCTTCTTCTCCTTTTAGCCTTCAGCGTTAGAGTTTCAAATGACGGAAGTTAAATTTTAAAGCGATTTGCCTTCACAGTTTTATTAGTTTGTGATATTGTTACGTTTTTGTTAATGTTGTTATATAAATTCGGTGACTGCTCTGGAATAGCTACATTTAAAATGATCACAAAGAAAAAAAATGAAAGTGTGTTTGTATTAAAGTGGAAACTGTGTTTCATCGCCACTTGCTGGTCTGGAGAGAAACTGCACCGTAAATACAGTGCAAGCTAGACGTGCTTATTTCATGTTTAGATTTATTAATCCTTATTTACACAAGCTGTTTTAATCATTTAAATGCATAAATCCATAGTTTACCCACGCTTGTTTAAGACTCTCATAAATGCTTATTTAATATGCTTCATATTTTTGATATTAAAAAAAGTTTAACATTACACTAGATCAAGCTCTCTATAATTTTATCAAATATAAAAATAAATATGCTGTAAAACGGTCTGTGATGACCATTTCTAAATCCATTAGCTCCAAAAATAAAAGGACTTTTTTTTTTTTTTTTTACATTTTCTACAATGACCAGTTTGTTTTCAGTATGTTTCTGACATTTTGTTCATTTTCATGTCAAATTTTTCATCATTTGTGCATGTGCTGTTACAGATAAGACTCTGAGTCACAGTTGTTGTATAACTATAAAAATTATTAGCGACAGGATCTAAAGACATGACTGAAATATAAATCGTTTGATGTTTAAAGTGATGATGAAACACAGGGACACCACTCAGAGAGAAAACACTGTCCTTTATTACATTCCACTCCATCACGTTTAATAAAAAGGTATTATAAATCATCATCACATGGGACTGAAACACTGAGATGTAGAATAATATGTTTTACAGGTGATGCAAACATGATGGCTGTGAATACGACCTGCGGTACAAGATGATGCTCAGGCTGAAATTTACACTTTTTTACACTTTCATCTCCATCAAAAATCTACGTTTACTTTCTTTAACACTCGAGACTCTGACCAATGTCAGTGCTGCGTCAGGACAGAAAACACACGATTTAGAGAAAAACTAAATTGCTGTAATAATCAGGAGGCAATGAAGTGTCAGGGGAGGAGCTTTTTAGCATGATGGGCAGATCTGTAGTTGTATGGGGGCATGGTTTCACAGCAGCAGCAGGCTGAAGTCCAGCATGTCGATGCTGGCGATGGGCTCCTTCCAGTAGTTGAAGGAGGAGAACTCTGACAGCTCCATGTCATCATCTCCATCCAGCTTGGGAGAACTTTTCCCCGTTTTCCCAGACAAAGACCCATCCTTGGATTTTGGCTCGGCGAGTCCTAGGTCCTCGAGTTCGGACAGGTCCAAGGCGGCGATGGGCTGCCTCCAGAACAGGAAGGAGTCGAACTGGGTGCTCGTCATGTCCAACATTTTAATCTAGAAGTGAACAACAAAGCAAAGACTTTAAAGTGTTAATTCTGTCAGAAATGAAAGACGTGATCAGTGCGTCGGTCTTCAGATCTTCTCTGTAAATAAAATACACCCCCAAATCTTCTTTAACCCCCTCAACAATCTCATCGTCATGTAAAAGATCAGCTATAATAATATAATATAAACCAAAATTCTATTTTTACCATTTAGAATACTAAAAGTGTTCAGAATACTAACTGAAGCTTTATCATCTGCTCACAGCTAGGGTTCTGCCAAAACACCACCTTCACACGTTGGTGGGCGGGGCATGCAATGGGCGTGGTTCAGGGGGAGGGATGATACCAAACTTTTCAGAGGAAAAAAGGGGGCGTGTTTGTGCTCCATAAATAACCTTAATATCCAATACAATCCTATATGGAATAGATACATTTTAAATATATAAAAATGTACCATATAAGTTTTTTTTTTTTATGATTGGATATTTTCTACAGTATACCACAATATATTCTTAAATGTTTGAGATTTCCCCCTTAAGAGTAGCTACTTAAAAAACAAAATAAAATGGTGAATTACAAACATCTGAATATATAAAATATCTAATATACTCATATTGCTCCATATGGAACAGTTTTAATTATGTTTATTACATTTATAGAGTATTAGGACAAGGTTTAGTTTGTGATTCAACTCATTAAACAATTCAACCTGGCAACCCTGTACACCACCATGAACAGTTTATGATTTAAAAAAAAAAAAAAAGAAGAAGAAGAAAAACGGATAAAATCTAGAGTTCACTTTAAAACTGAATTTAGTGTTTATAGTATTAGTTTACTTTGGACAAAAAAAATATTTTTTTAATTCGTGGATTTTGCTGTGTAATGGAGATCTGGGTTGCCAGATTGGGTTTAAATGCCTTATGAATACTCTAGACTACATCAGGCTTGAACATGGTATAAAATAAAATTATAAAAACATTTATAAAAATTATAAATAAAAATATTTATAATTATTATATTTAATTGAGATTAACTTTGTCTAATTTGAACATTTGGGTTTCAAAATGGAAAGCTTTATTAATAAAGATTAATAATAAATAAAGATATTTAGTTAATCTTTGAAGCAGTGTGCCTCAATCTGGCAACCCCACAGCACTGATTGCGTTTATTATAAGCGACTCTTTGGTTTAGATTTGTTTAAGAAACAAAATGTTTAAAACGTATATCATTTTATAGATATAATAAGTGTGCAGATGTGTGTGTATTTGGAGGAATGTTTGCCGTCGATATTTAAAGATATAGCCTTGTGACTGAGCTGGGCTAAATATAACACATTTCTGACATATTTATATCCAAGTAAAAATACTCTATTTTTAAATCTAAACAGCTTTAAAATTAAAATAAATCTGAGTTCAAGGCTGCATTAAAGAGAGATAAAGCTGTTAAAGTGATATTTATGCGCCGTTACCTCATCATCTCTACAAAAAAATCAGCTTGTGGAGCGTTTTAAAGACGCGACTGAGGAAAGATCTAGAACAATGATGAATATAAGGCGAAATATAAAAGTATTTACTACCTTTGTTGGTGATCTCGAACCTTTTTAACCTGCTGTCGGTGATCAATTTAGTATTAAAATGCGCGCTGTGCCGCTTTTCCCTGTCGGCTCCAGTCCACACCCTGTCACACAGCAGCACCCCTTTATATCACCCGCATACTAGCGCACTACACAGCACGTGAGAAGAGTACTTTATCATCATGGCCGCGAGACGGCGTATGACCTTCCCATACTATTTAGTACACTAGTACGCGGGCTTTGGAGTAGCCCTGGCAACGCGCGAGCCTGCTTGCCGCTGTTAGAGTCTCTGAGGCGCCGCCATGCTAATGTGTTAGCCACAGTGACAGGTGCACTGATTATCCATCTGTGGTGGTAAATAAATGCGTTTCTACACGTTATTACATCATATTATTACTTCATATTCGGATTATTTTCTTTATTAGTCCATGTGTAAAGATAAATGTTTAATTTTAAAAACAGTAATAATAATAAAATAACGATACTAAGAGTTGTAGTCAGTTTACGAACAGGAAACTACATATACGCTTGAGCAACGCGGGATTGTAGCCCAATCAGAACCTACCCTCACATCCGGGGACTTTCGGCTGTAAAGCCTTCAACTAGTGATGTGTATCATGGAATGATTGTTTTTTTGTGTGTGTGATTCGAGTTATTTAAAATCCTATCTTTGATATTATTATCTCCTCTCTCCTATCCCCCCCTGCACTTCTCATCTCTCCCACTTTCTTCTGAATTATGTAAAACTATCTACCTTTCTTCTCCTTATGCCATTGTTTTCGCCACGTTTCCTTCAGCCTTTTCTTAATAATACTCTTGATTTCATTCCTACTTTTACTGACTGATAAATTAATGTCGTTGTTTTTTATGGCTTCTTTTGCTGCCTTATCTGCTATTTCATTTCCTTTGATACCACAATGTGCCGGTACCCATAAAAATACCACAGTAAGGCCCATCATTTGAATTCTGTAAAATGTTTGCTTCACTTCTATTAAAATGTCTGACCTGCTTTCCGAGTGACTGTGCTGTAAGCTAGTCAGTGATGAACTTTTGCTAATAATAGCGCAATCGTTTCCCCTGTATAAATGATCGACTCCTCGGGAATCGATTCACCTGACTTGTTCGATTCACTCCTGATTGCGCGTGACTGTCTGACTCCCAGGATCCTTTGCGCCCCTCAAATACTTGCCAGTCATTCTGTATGTGCAGTGGCGCTCGCGGGCCTGGTGTTTGAGCTGTTGTTAGATTGTTTAAAAGTTTTGAGGTATTGAACGTTTCCAGATTCATTATGAAAGAAACGGCGAAGAAACGCGAGAAGGCGAAGGAGAATAAAGCGGAGAAGCAGAAGGAGAGCCAGGGCCCCGAGGCTCAGGATGTAGAGATGCCCGAGGAGGAGAGCTCTGCGGCGGCCAAGCCGGCTAAAGAGCAGGACTCCATCACCCTGGAAGGTTTTAATCACAGTTATTCTCCATTAAACACAACATTATCATAATCATTACCATCATTCTTCAGTGCAGATTAGAGAAAATAACTATTACAGCGAGTTTCATAAACAACACATTAGCTTAGCTTGGAGTTAGCTTAGCCTAACTAGCTAGTGGCTAGGAATGAGTGTTTAGCTGAATTGTTCATGCTAGCGGACAAAACATTATATGCACTTCAGTTATAGTCTTTATTTATTTGTATTTTTTCTACAAGCATTTTGTCTTGGGTCAGTTTTGTTTTTGGGATGCAGTCGCCTTCATGATGACGTCACGTCATAAATAAACATGTATAACACTAAGAGCTGGACGATGTGACAGAAATATCAGCATGTCACGTGACCCTACACACACACACACACACACACACACACACACACACATATATACATATATATATCTCATCAGTGCTGTGTTTAACAGCTTTATTTTTTACAAAAATAAATCAGCATAGAAAAGAATCAGGACACAATTTAGATATTACTCACTTGCACCAGCTGTCACTTGAAATATAAATAGTCGTGCTGTTTAGAACATTTTAAAAATAAATTTTGGGGTTAGACGTTAGGGCTTACTCGAGTCTTGGGTTAAGTCTGAAGGACCTGGGGGTTTGATATGTGTAAGCACACTCACTCGAACGTGTTTAATGTGTGTTATTGACGTGTATCTCTTCGTCGCAGACATTAAGGAGCACGTGAAGCAGATCGAGAAGGCCGTGTCGGGGAAGGAGCCGCGCTTCGTCCTCAGAGCCCTGCGTGCTCTTCCCTCCACCAGCCGCCGTCTCAACCCCAACGTCCTCCACAAAGCTGTCTCAGGCTTCTACACCTCCAACGCTGCGGGCAAGGAGTTCCTGCTCAGCTTCCTCGAGGAGGTCTCTCTCTCTCTCACACACACACACTGCAAACACTGGATTAAAACTGAAAGAATTTTCAAGTGTTCAGTGATTATAAACACACATCTGCTGTTAGGTGAACACTGTGTGCGGCTGTGGGGAGGATTAAACGTTGTAGTGTGTGTGTTTAATTTGAGTCTCTATCTGCAGCCGATGGACACAGAGGGAGATGTTCAGTTCAGGCCTCGTACCGGTAAAGCAGCAGCTGCTCCTCTTATCCCTGAAGTGGAGGCGTATCTCCAACTGCTGCTGCTCGTCTACCTCATCAACAACAAACGCTACCCTGAGGTACAAGGGGGAGGGTGTGTCTCTGTGTGTGTGTGTTGCACCTTCAGACATTTTATATTAGTAATTGGTGTGAAAATCCACACAATGATCCATTGTGTTTAAGTTCTTTAAACCTCCCTCTCTCTCCCTCTCTGTGTTTCAGGCTCAGAAGGTGTCAGATGACCTGCTTCAGAAGATCAGCTCTCAGAACCGCAGGGCTTTGGACCTGGTGGCAGCAAAGTGTTATTATTATCACTGCCGAGTGTACGAGTTCCTCAACCAGCTGGACACAGTGCGCAGGTAACACAAACACACACTAGTGTTTCCCACAGCATTTTGTGAGATTGGTGGGTGGACCTCCGACCCTCAAGGGGGGTTCAGGTGCATGCTTATGGCGGCAAAACATCCGAGCGCGTTCTTGACACCGGGATTATTTACCAGTTGTTAACAGACAGGAAGTGTTCTACCAGTTTACTAGCGGTCCTTTTGGATTCTTGGGATGTTAATAGACAGCAATCCATCCAGCTGATTTCATCATATCAATAATCATTTATGCAGTAAGACTCTTCATGCTTAATTGTGAGCCGCAGATAGTAAAGCATTGGCTCAGTAACAATGCCTTGTGACTTTACTGTTGCGACTCGAAGCCACTGACGCCAACGTCGGAGGAGGAAATACTCATTTTAGTGAAGGATTTAGTTCCAAGTCTTTTATACAGTCGTCTATGAATGACTGGTAAATATTTCCCGTATTTACATCTATTATTACTCAATGTAGTAAGTTGCAAGGGTATTCATTGGAAACTATCAACAAATAAATAAAAAAAAAATTAATGACTTGTCTGAAGAGTGTCCGTGGATAACGCCATGTCTTTCATGCAGAACAGGTAACTTCACTGACTCTTAGTCTCAGTGACACTCGGCCAATCACTACTGATTTCAGGAAAAATGATATTTGAGGTTACAGTCAAGCCAGTTGACCCCACCCACTGCTGACGAAAAGAAAGAGTGCTCAGAAGCAGTAGTTGAGGAAAGAAGCAGGTCCTGAGCGTGGGAATGGTTTTACTTGCACATACAGATTTTTCACATTACTGCACACACGAGGGTTTAAAACGAGCGCGAGTGTACATCTACTTTCCTCTCTCAAGAGCTTTTAGCTGTACTCGTATATCGAAGAGGGCTTTGGCTGAATGCTCGTCACATGTCACGTCTCTGCCTGAATCTGCGGTAGATCTGACGACTCCGAATGTTGTGGTGTTCCTTGATTTTGTGTTAATTTCTGTCATCCTGAAATCCTCGAGGAACTGAAGTGCTTGTATCTGCTGTGTTTACTGTCGGTCCACTGCTGACTCGTCCCCATCCCCCCCACAGCGCCCTCTAGTGTTCGGGCTCTAGTCTTTACAGCTCACATCATCATCATCATTCACCCTTCATGTACAGAAGATAAAACAATACTCTTTATTTTATAAGTATAGCTCAGTGATAAAACAATATTTAAAATTGCTGATCAGTGTGATGACTTGTAATAATAATATTAGTATAATTATTAATTATATATATAAAATGTTTTATCTGATTTATTTTGAAAATATTCTTAGTTTATTTAATCGTAAATATTTGATTCTCTTTTCATTGTAATATGTGAAATATATTTAAATTTCAGTAGGCGTGTATTTGGGGTGTAATATGATTATATTTCGCCAGCTTCCTGCACACGCGCTTAAGGACGGCTACGTTACGTCACGACTCAGATGGTCAGGCCACGCTGCTGAACCTGCTGCTGAGGAACTACCTGCACTACAACCTGTACGACCAGGCCGAGAAACTGGTCTCCAAATCCGTCTTTCCCGAACTCGCTAATAACAACGAGTGGGCTCGCTACCTCTACTACACCGGTAATCACTTCCTGTATCTCTGATAAACCGCTAATCGCTTCCTGTCTCTCTGATAAACCGCTAATCGCTTCCTGTCTCTCTGATAAACCGCTAATCACTTCCTGTATCTCTGATAAACCGCTAATCGCTTCCTGTCTCTCTGATAAACCGCTAATCGCTTCCTGTCTCTCTGATAAACCGCTAATCGCTTCCTGTCCCTCTGATAAACCACTAATCGCTTCCTGTCTCTCTGATAAACCGCTAATCGCTTCCTGTCCCTCTGATAAACCGCTAATCGCTTCCTGTCTCTCTGATAAACCGCTAATCGCTTCCTGTCCCTCTGATAAACCGCTAATCGCTTCCTGTCTCTCTGATAAACCGCTAATCGCTTCCTGTCCCTCTGATAAACCGCTAATCGCTTCCTGTCTCTCTGATAAACCGCTAATCGCTTCCTGTCCCTCTGATAAACCGCTAATCGCTTCCTGTCCCTCTGATAAACCGCTAATCGCTTCCTGTCTCTTTGATAAACCGCTAATCGCTTCCTGTCCCTCTGATAAACCCGCTAATCGCTTCCTGTCCCTCTGATAAACCGCTAATCGCTTCCTGTCTGTCTGATAAACCGCTAATCGCTTCCTGTCTCTCTGATAAACCGCTAATCGCTTCCTGTCCCTCTGATAAACCGCTAATCGCTTCCTGTCCGTCTGATAAACCGCTAATCGCTTCCTGTCCCTCTGATAAACCGCTAATCGCTTCCTGTCCGTCTGATAAACCGCTAATCGCTTCCTGTCTGTCTGATAAACCGCTAATCGCTTCCTGTCTGTCTGATAAACCGCTAATCGCTTCCTGTCTGTCTGATAAACCGCTAATCGCTTCCTGTCTCTCTGATAAACCGCTAATCGCTTCCTGTCTCTCTGATAAACCGCTAATCGCTTCCTGTCTGTCTGATAAACCGCTAATCGCTTCCTGTCCCTCTGATAAACCGCTAATCGCTTCCTGTCCCTCGGATAAACCGCTAATCGCTTCCTGTCCCTCTCATGAACCGCTAATCGCTTCCTGTCCCTCTGATAAACCGCTAATCACTTCCTGTGTGAAGAGTTTTTGTGTGTGCTGTAATGACAGATCAGCGTTAAGTCCCTGTGTGCGTGTGTGTGTGTGTTTCAGGGCGGATTAAAGCCATTCAGCTGGAGTACTCTGAAGCCAGGAGAACTCTGACTAACGCACTGCGTAAAGCACCACAGCACACCGCCGTCGGCTTCAAACAGACCGTGAGTGTCACTTAATATCATCATCATCATCAGCTCTCTGGTCTGCAGTAGAGACTCACCTATACACGCTAAGGCCAAAAGTATGTGCACCCCTGACCATCACACGTATGTGCTTCTTCCCCAAACTTTTTCCACAAAGTCTGAAGCACACAGTTGTGTAGAACGTCTCTGTATACTGTAGCGTTACAGTTTCCCTAAGAACTAAGAGGAACCCAAACACCGTTCCAGCACGACGCAAAGTGCACAAAGCGAGCTCCATGAAGACGTGGTGTGTGAAGGTTGGAAGGAGGTAGAAGATCTTGAGTGTCCTGTACAGAACCCTGACCTCAACCCCACAGAAGACCTTTGGGATGAACTGGAGTCTCCTCACATCATCATCAGCACCTGACCTCAACCTCACTAACGCTCTTGTAGCTGAATGATCACTAATCCCCACAGCCATGCCCCCAAATCTAGTGGAAAGCCTTCCCAGAAGAGTGGAGCTCATTATAACAGTAAAGGGGGAATCAATCTGAAACGAGACGTTCAACAAGGAAGCACACGAGTGTGATGGTCAGGGGTGCACAAACTTTTGGACTTAGTGTTCATTGATTTTACACCTCTTGGGATGACCCCCCCCCCCCCCCCCCCCCCCCCTCTCTCCCTCTCTCTCAGGTCCATAAGTTGTTGATCGTGGTGGAGTTGTTGCTTGGAGAGATTCCAGACAGACTGCAGTTCCGGCAGCCATCTCTCAAACGCTCTCTCATGCCCTACTTCCTCCTCACTCAGGGTATCTGTCTGTCTGTCTGTCTTTGTCTGTCTGTCTTTGTCTCTCTGTCTCTCTCTGTGTGTTTTCCAGTTCCTGTTCACATAATGACGCAGAAGCATATTCTGTATATTATATAAAAAGAATGTTGATACACACATTATTTTTTTTCAAAAATATTCTGTGTGTGTGTGTGTTTACAGCGGTGAGGACTGGGAACTTGGCGAACTTTAATCAGGTCCTGGATCAGTTTGGCGAGAAGTTTCAGGCCGACGGGACGTACACACTCATCATCCGCCTCAGACACAATGTGATTAAAACCGGTGAGAGAGAGGGAGAACACAGACCTTCACTTTACACTGTCATATTTCATCATCTCTCTGTCACACATCTGTTCATTTGGACTGTTTCATTTCTCCTCAAAAATATCAATTCATATTAAAAATGGAGGAAGATGTAGTGATGCTTAGTGAAGACAAAAAAATCATCAGTTAGACATGAGAAATATGATGCGTATGTGTGTATATATCTACTATACATGTTATGTTCATATATATATATATATATATATATATATATATAATATGAACTGTTTTATATAAACAAACTATTGAAATATGACCTGACAAAATATAATTTACTTGAATGTCATTTAAAATGTTATACACACAATTAAATTTAAATGTAAAATTAAATTGAAATGGTTATGCATATCTTATGTATGTATTGTGTGTTTTATTATAAAATTAAATAATAATATAAATCTATAGGATCCAAAAATAAAACAATTACAACATTAACTGTAATTAAGAATAAGCTACAATCGAAAACAATGAAATAAAGTGATTGTGTGTGTGTGTGTAGGTGTGAGGATGATCAACTTGTCGTATTCGCGGATTTCTCTGGCTGATATCGCTCAGAAACTGCAGCTGGACAGTCCTGAGGATGCAGAGTTCATTGTGGCAAAGGTCTCTCTCTCTTCTCTCTCTGTCTCTCTATCTCTCTGTCTCTCTTCTCTCTCTCTCTCTCTTCTCTCTCTCTCTCTCTTCTCTCTCTCTCTCTCTTCTCTCTCTCTCTCTTCTCTTCTCTCTCTCTCTGTCTCTCTTTCTCTCTCTGTCTCTCTTCTCTCTCTGTCTCTCTTCTCTCTCTCTCTTCTCTCTCTCCTCTCTCTCTCTCTCTGTCTCCTCTCTCTCTTCTCTCTGTCTCTCTTCTCTCTCTCTCTTCTCTCTCTCTGTCTCTCTTCTCTCTCTTCTCTCTTCTCTCTCTCTCTATCTCTCTGTCTCCTCTCTCTGTCTCTCTTCTCTCTCTGTCTCTTCTCTCTCTCTCTCTCGCTTGCGCTCTCTCTCTCTCTCTCTCTCTCTCTCTCTCTCTCTCTTCTCTCTCTCGCTTGCACTCTCTCTCTCCCTCTGACTCTCACATGCACGTGTGTGCAAGCACGAACTACACGAGAATAATGACCAGATCACGTTGTTGTATTTGAGTGTTTTGTACGTGTCTGCGCAGGCGATCCGTGACGGTGTGATCGAGGCGAGTATAAACCATGAGAAGGGTTACGTCCAGTCCAAGGAGACGGTGGACATTTACGGCACCCGGGAGCCTCAGCTCGCCTTCCACCAGCGAATCTCCTTCTGCCTGGACATCCACAACATGTCTGTCAAGGTAAGAGCGTGACCATGTGACACAGTGTAGATCAGAAGCTGATCTCAGATTCTCTTTACTTCACTCAGGGTGTGTTACTTTCCCACAGGCCATGAGATTCCCACCTAAGGCCTACAACAAGGACCTGGAGTCTGCAGAGGTAGGGAATCCATTCATAATGAACTCGTTATAACTTCCTGTGTATGAGCTGTTACTATAGAAACGATACAGTATTAGAGCAAGCGTGTTCATTATACATAAAGCTGTGATGTGAAGCTGCACTACTGTCAGAGCTGCTGATTTCATAATGTGCAAGTTAGATCTGTGTGTGTGTGTGTTTTACAGGAACGCAGGGAGCGAGAGCAGCAGGATCTGGAGTTTGCTAAAGAAATGGCTGAGGATGATGACGACAGTTTCCCATAAATACAAAACTGAAACCTGCTGATTTTCTTTTTCTTGTTGTTTTTGTTACTTTTCTTTTTTTTTTTTTTAGAAAAAAGTCTATGTGCCCTCTGTTTGCCGTGTAGTGAGTGCTCGGTCCTGTAGGATACCACTTTTCTGCCTGGATACACACACCCACAATATTTATGATGATTAAATCAGACATTTATTCAGCGTGCGCTCTAACCTCCTGAATCACGCGCACACGCACACACACACACACACACACACACACAGTTAACAGGTGTGCCATTGGCCCAGTTACAGGGTGTTTTATTAGCGAGATTTAACCAGAATTCAGCTTATAACCGCAGTAAGAGTCAGAGAGCACGTGGCGTTAACTGTATGCAACGCAATCAGAAATTTAGTAGAGATTATGAAGATGAGATGGTAATTACTGGTGTAATAAATAAGATCCGATGCGGTGTTTGAAATATAAAGAGGTGTTTTAGTGCAGTCAGACTCGATATGGAGTCTCCCAAACAGATCTTACATCTTTATATAAACACCGTTATAATAACCATTTAACATCAGCAGCAAACATCCGGAGCATCGTTTACTTCATAATGAAATGGTCATGGGCTAATCAGATATTTACTCATTTATTATTAGTATATCAGTATACGTTTAGGCTGAACTTAAATACTTGATTTGTCCATGATTATTTCTTAATAAAGAAGAAAGTTCATGTCGGTTATTCTAAGGAAACGACGGATTTTGTAAGAACCGTTAGTCAGCAGATAGTTGATGAATACATAAACTGTTATAATGGTAACGATTATGTAATCGCGACTTATCTGTACTTCTCATATTACCAACTAATGCTTCATGAAGTTACCTCATATATTAACTATGAGTACTAATTATTAATACAGAACCCATGGTGTAAAGTATTAGCTGTGGAAAATTGGTGAAGGTAACATTCATTTTGTAATCTCTAATAAATTCCTGCATTTGTGCTGGTCTGGGTTAATAATCCCGCTCAGCTGGAGTGAACCGACTGAAATTCTGCTCACTGATCGCCAACACTTCTGAACAGCTAAATAAATACGTAGAACTTTTACCCCAGTTCGCTTTGATAATCTTGATTTCCCACGCCGGCGTTGTGCGGCAGGATGATGCAACACCGCTCCCTCTTCTGTAGCATGAAACAGACCTTCATGTGGTGATGCAAGTGTTGATTCAGTGTATTATTAAAAGTTGCTTTTCTATGATGAACTCTTCCCTGTATTATTGTTTAAATGTGAAAATCTTCATTCGATTCATCCAAGTTTCAGTAACAGTAAGTTAAAAATTATCCTGTTAGGCCTTCCACTAAAGATGCCAATTAAACCCAAAAAAACAGCAGAAGGAACGACTGAAACCCCGAGGGACTTTCAAGATGACTGTAGCGTTGAGGTTAGCACCGAGACTAACAAGGCAGTGCTAGAGGGGATCGCTGCTCTACAATCAAATTCTCAACTGTTAAAGTCGGAGATAGTTGAGGCTATCGACAAGAGACTAGATCAGTTCTCGATCTCCAGTTAATTCTGCTCTCTAAAAAGAGACTGGTGTCACTATCTCGTCCATGAAAAGCACGATTTACGACCAAGCTGAAACAATGGCGGAGCTCGAACGTAGCACAGCTTCTACTCCTGACATGAACGCCCAGCTACAATACTCTGTTGAAAAGCTAACAAGTGGCGTCTTAGAGCTCAGAGAAATGTCCGGATCTGCAAAGTCTCAGTAGAAGGCAAAACCTGCGCATTCTGAATATTAAAGGGGGCGAAGAGACTTTATTACGCATCTGCTGAAGAACGCACTCTCTTTGGAAACTTCTGGAAACCTTTGCTTGACCATGCTCTCAGATCCATGAGAAAACTCTCAGACAGCACCTCGTATCCCTGGGCCTTCACTGTCGAGATGCATTACTTTTGCGATTGGCTTGTAGGACGTCATCCGAAAAGCGGCTCAGTTCAAGTCCATCACCTACAACGGAGAGAAACTCCTGATGTTCCCTGACCTCCCAGCTGCCATACTGAAACAACGCGCCCTTTTAACAGCACTAAAGACCTGCTTCAAGGTGGTCCAGGGGTCCGCTTCAGATTTCTGTACGGAGCGAAGTAAAGTGTTCTCATCTAAAATTTATGAACACTGATATGTTGTTTTTTAAAGGGACACACTTTAAAAACGATCTCGTGGATTCGGAATTCAGAGTTTGATGGAGTAGGACGTGAAGTTGGATTAATTTGTGCTTTTCGGTCATACAATTTATTTTGACTTATTCTACTCCGTTTCCTTGTTTGCAATTTTAACTTTGTGGTACGTTACAATGTCTGGAAAGAACCTGAAAACCCGTGGTAGCATTCAGACACGACTGAAGCCAAGTGTGCGCGCCGCGAGCGAGTCCCCTTCTCCCCCTGTATCCACATCGCCGAGCGGTGACCCTGACTTCCCCGAGCGGTGACCCTGACTTCCCCGAGCGGTGACCCTGACTTCGCTGCACTCAGGCTCGAGCTACTGGCTTTACTGAAGAAGGACATCGCAAATATCTTGAAAAAGGAGCTCCAGGAGACTCTCGGGGGTGCGCTGTCTACTATCCAGCTTGACCTGCAGGCCGTGAAAACACAGCTGGCTGGTGAAAAAGTCGTTACGGAGGCTACCATATCAACACTGAAAGGTACTGTTGAGGAAATGGGGCACGCGCTCTGCGGCTGCACCGATGACATAGTTCATATGAAGACTACTGTCGAGTCTCTCACTGCCACCGTGACTCAATTAGAGAATAAATGTGAGGATTTGGAGTCGAGGTCACGGTGTAATAACGTTAGGATAGTGGGAGTTCCAGAGGGCGCTGACGCCTGTACAACCGCTGCTGTAGCGGCCTTGTTAAAAGAGGCGTTTGGTCTGGAGAAGGAGCCGGTTCTGGACCGGTCCCACCGGACCCTTCAGCCGAAGCCCAAGCCTGGTGAACGACCACGAGCTATTGTGTGCAGATTCCACTATCACAGTGACTGTGTTGATATTTTACGCCGTGCGAGAGAGCTCCAGCGGATTAAAGTGAGGGATTTGACCATCTCCGTTTTCCCTGACTACACAGCCGAGACCGCCCGGGCCCGGGCCGCGTTTAACGAGGTTCGGCGTCAACTTTGTGGTATTGAGGGCGCTAGCTATGGAATACTTCACCCAGCTCGGCTTCGCATTACATATCACGGTGTTCAGAAGGACTTTATTTCAGCGGAGGAAGCAGGAGACTGTGTTAAACTCTTGATATCGGGGTGAACTGCATCACCTACACAGCGGAGTCTTTTTTGCTCTTCTATTATTTTATTTTTTGCACTCGGCCTTCCAGCTCTACAGAATTCGTATTTTTATTGAAGATATTGTCGTTGCATTACTTCACCTAGATTTTGTGGACTCACTTCTCTTAAATCTACTTCTGTGTTAATGTGCTTCTCTGTTTTGATGCTCTGACCGGGTTAGTGTTCCTGTTTATTTAATTTTATTAGTGTTATCTCCTCGGCTTTACCTGCTACACTGTTATATTATTTGTTACAAGTCTTTAAAAGGTAAGGACATTAAATTTATTATTCCGTGCAGACTGTTTTTCAGTCTTGGTAATTTTGTTGGTTGGTCCAGTTTACTCTCCGAGTTGTTTTCACATTGTGGACAACGTTCGGGTTCTGTAGGATACACTGTTGTCTCATTTGTTTATGGAGACTTTGGGTGTGTGGGAGTTTGGGGGATTGTGAGAGTGAGCAGAACATGCCAATGCTTTGAAGGATGTGAATTGGAACAGAGTAATGTTATTTAATTGTGAATCTGTTTTTAGAGGATTTAAATTTAACACGGTGAACAAATTATATTATAGAATTCAGGCAGTCTTACTGGGGTTATCTCATACAGTGTAGCAAGTAATAATCTGGAAAGACATGTGATTTGTAATATCACAGTCTAAAACTGGATTTAAAGAGAAGCAAATTAGTAAACGAATCACATGAAAATAAATCATACGTAAATGAATCACATGAAAATGTATCACTTGAATATGAATCATATGTAAATGAATCATACGTAAATGAACCATATGAAAATGAATAAATAAATTAAAGACAAAAACGATCTCGTTCCAAGCTGACAGTCAGGTGGACAGGTCAGTCTTTTCACTTGGGGTAGGGGTACTGCTGTTTTAATAGGAAAGGGGGTTCTTTTAAACATAGGGCTACGCTTGCAGATAGACGGGTGATTCATCATAGCTGTGGGAGAAATATCTTCACCGTCTTTAACCTACGTTAACATTTACAGACCACATTTTATGATCCATGCTTTTTTCAAAATGTGTTGTGCCGGATTCCTGATACATCACTTACTAATTTAATTATAGGCGTGGGATTGTGTAGTGAAAACAACTTTTCCAGCCTGAGTCAAAAAACTGGTTTGTAGATGACAAATACATGTTGATTGTACTTTGTTAACAGATCCAAATGTCAGTTGCACATATTGATTACACTTCATCAATATATTATATCATTTTAATGGTGTTCTCGACCCATATTTTGACAGATCTGCTCAGCATGTGCCCCCCTTGAAGTCCAGGGACTTTCTTAACATGTACATTAAAAATTCTAATTTTGGAGGCTGGCCATTCCAACGGGGGAGACTACTTTCATTCACAGGTCCACAACGTTTATACCCGTATCAACTGCTTTCCAGTTGATTTGAAGTTAATTCCCTTTACATTCGACGCCACTTATCATGATATTCCAATCTTGGACCGTAGTCCAATTACGTCTCCTACAGAAATGAACAATCATTTTTAAACAATTTTATGAATCATTGTACGCTTGTAATACAACTGATGATTCCTCCACCGTGGCGAATTGATTAAACAGCTGTGATCTACCAACGCTAGACCAAGAGGATTGAGAATTTCCTCGAGCTGATTTAACATTAGATTAATTAAAGAACACTATGAAGTCACTTAAAGGAAGGAAATCCCCGGCCCCGAATGAATCCCTTGCGAGGTATAGAAAACATTTAACACTCTATTGCTCCTACATGCTTAAAATGTCCTCCCAGGCTCTGGAGGTGGGACGACTGCCTCAATCATTTAATGAAGCAGTAATCACAGTCCTACCCAAGAAGGGCAAATCCAGAGGAGGTCGGGGGTATGGTCCAATTTCCATAATTAATGTGGACCAAAATTTTTTAGCTAAGACATTAGCCATCATATTTAATACGCTTTTAGGAAAACTAGTAAAACCTGATCAGACGGGCTTAGTTCTGTTAATAATCTTTGTCTGATCAGAAGATCAGTAACCCAGATACTTTAACCACAGAGACACCACTGCACTAAATCTGTACCACTGGTATATCTGGAGCAGTATATCTGTTTTCTCAGCTTTTTTCCCCAGTTTTCTTTAGTTTCATATGAACACAATCTAACACCATCTTTTCAGCTCGAAATTGTTGTGCACGCCAACGCACGTTACAACTCTGATTTGATCAAATGTCACATTATGGCTCATCAGTTTTTGCACATCTGGAAGTTAGCACTGGAAGATTAGTCATATATTATTGCACATGCCCAGCATTTTAGAGAATCTGCTGTTAATTGCAATAACTCAAGAATAAGGAGAAAAGTATTAGTCTACGTAATAGATTTTAAACACAACAGTAACACAAAGTAGAAACATAT
>NC_030439.2:21487842-21495342 GCF_001660625.3 Ictalurus punctatus
CAAGGAGAGTGCCATGTCAGCCCTGTATGATAGAAATATAGATTGTGTGTGTGTGTGTGTGTGTGTGTGTGTGTGTGTGTGTGTGTGTGTGTGTGTGTGTGTAATGTGACATTTCTTGTTGACTTTTTCAGCACTTTATGAGCGACCCCTTCAGTCTGGAGTACATCAGGGAGACGCTGGCGATTCCTTCTCCACCCAAACTCGCCCCCATCTCAGAAACACACACTCTGGTGAGAAAGATTTATTTACAGGTGCTTTGGTTAGTCTTCGATTACTCGGAGTTATCTGTGTCTTGGGACAGACCTGCGATGTAGTTCTGAGAGCTTTTACCTTAGTAAAGGTAACACTAGATTAGTCTTAAAGCAATTTTAAGACTCCTAATGGGAGTTTTAGTTTTAGTCCAGTTTAGTCCTGAGACATTTTTTTTGTTTTACTTCATAAGATATTGGGTCCTATAATGTTCCTATATTTAGAAGATCTTAAGAGTTTTTGGTTACTCAAAGTGTCCTAAGTAGTTTTGAAGAGTTCTAGATTAGTCCTGAGACATTTACACCGTGACAGTCTTGAATCGGTCTTAAACAGTGTTAGTTGGATGTGGAGAGATAGTCCTGAGGACTTTTTGGTAAATTCCAAAGAGTCTTGGATTAGGTTTAAGGACTTTTTTTAAATTAGTCTTAAAGAGCCCTGGATTCATCCCGAAAGAGGTTTACCTCAGTCCAGAAGAGCCCTGGATTAGTCCTAGTTTTTAGTTTGGAATGAGAAGTTTATATTTAATTGTGAGAATCCAGAAACTTTTGCGATAGTGCTGAAGTGTTTGCGTGTTGAGAAGTTTAAACTTTTTGGTTATTCTTAAGAAAATGATTACAGCTAATCCACACCCCTCAATCCTGAATGTTTTGGGGTTTAGTCCTGAGGGGGTGTGGATTAGCTGTAAGGTTTTGGGGTTTAGTCCTAAACCATTGTAACCCACCATGTCTCTTGGTGCAGGAGATGAATTTGGGCCGAATATCTGAAGGTCTGCAGCTCCATCAGTATCTACTGCAGAACGTGAAGGAGAAATTGGATTGTTCAGAAGAACTAACAACGTTACTGGCTGAAATCGTTGAGCTGAACACACACATCAATAAGGTGGGTTTCCTTTCAGTGTTAGTACTGGTCTCCTACGCGAATTACGTGTGATAAGTTGTATTTTTCTTACAGGTTGTGACGTTGTTGTTGTTGTTGTGTTCAGGTGCAGGCATTGGCTGGTGTTCCTGCTTCTAAGTCTCAGCTCGGCTCCGTCTCTGTCCTGGCTGATCTCAGTAAAGACGATTATAACCTGAAGGTGGGCGTTCACCTGCTGCTGGAGCAGCTGCGTGCCTTTGCTCAGGACACTGTACGCACCTTACGAGAAATTCAACACACACACTTCTAGCGTACAAGAACATTCTTTCATACGGTCTACTTTTTACATGAAATGCTATTTATTTATTTATTTAGTGAAATTTTTATATATATATATATATATTTATTTTTGTATGGCAGACGTGAGTGGGGAGAGTGAGGAGAGTGGGGTGGGCGGGGTGGGGTGGGGAGAGTGGGGTGGGCAGGGTGGAGTGGGCGGGGTGGAGTGGGGAGAGTGGGGAGAGTGGGGAGAGTGGGGAGAGTGGGGTGGGCGGGGTGGGGTGGGGAGAGTGGGGTGGGCAGGGTGGAGTGGGCGGGGTGGAGTGGGGAGAGTGGGGAGAGTGGGGAGAGTGGGGTGGGCGGGGTGGAGTGGGGAGAGTGGGGTGGGCAGGGTGGAGTGGGCGGGGTGGAGTGGGGAGAGTGGGGAGAGTGGGGTGGGCGGGGTGGAGTGGGGAGAGTGGGGTGGGCAGGGTGGAGTGGGCGGGGTGGAGTGGGGAGAGTGGGGTGGGCGGGGTGGAGTGGGGAGAGTGGGGTGGGCAGGGTGGAGTGGGGAGAGTGGGGAGAGTGGGGTGGGCGGGGTGGAGTGAGGAGAGTGGGGTGGGCGGGGTGGAGTGGAGTGGGCGGGGTGGAGTGGGGAGAGTGGGGTGGGCAGGGTGGAGTGGGCGGGGTGGAGTGGGGAGAGTGGGGAGAGTGGGGTGGGCGGGGTGGAGTGGGGAGAGTGGGGTGGGCAGGGTGGAGTGGGCGGGGTGGAGTGGGGAGAGTGGGGAGAGTGGGGTGGGCGGGGTGGAGTGGGGAGAGTGGGGTGGGCAGGGTGGAGTGGGCGGGGTGGAGTGGGGAGAGTGGGGTGGGCGGGGTGGAGTGGGGAGAGTGGGGTGGGCAGGGTGGAGTGGGCGGGGTGGAGTGGGGAGAGTGGGGTGGGCGGGGTGGAGTGGAGTGGGCGGGGTGGAGTGGGGAGAGTGGGGTGGGCAGGGTGGAGTGGGCGGGGTGGAGTGGGGAGAGTGGGGTGGGCAGGGTGGAGTGGGCGGGGTGGAGTGGGGAGAGTGGGGAGAGTGGGGAGAGTGGGGTGGGCGGGGTGGAGTGGGGAGAGTGGGGTGGGCAGGGTGGAGTGGGCGGGGTGGAGTGGGGAGAGTGGGGAGAGTGGGGTGGGCGGGGTGGAGTGGGGAGAGTGGGGTGGGCAGGGTGGAGTGGGCGGGGTGGAGTGGGGAGAGTGGGGTGGGCGGGGTGGAGTGGGGAGAGTGGGGTGGGCAGGGTGGAGTGGGCGGGGTGGAGTGGGGAGAGTGGGGAGAGTGGGGTGGGCGGGGTGGAGTGAGGAGAGTGGGGAGAGTGGGGTGGGCGGGGTGGAGTGGAGTGGGCGGGGTGGAGTGGGGAGAGTGGGGTGGGCAGGGTGGAGTGGGCGGGGTGGAGTGGGGAGAGTGGGGAGAGTGGGGTGGGCGGGGTGGAGTGGGGAGAGTGGGGTGGGCAGGGTGGAGTGGGCGGGGTGGAGTGGGGAGAGTGGGGAGAGTGGGGAGAGTGGGGTGGGCGGGGTGGAGTGGGGAGAGTGGGGTGGGCAGGGTGGAGTGGGCGGGGTGGAGTGGGGAGAGTGGGGAGAGTGGGGTGGGCGGGGTGGAGTGGAGTGGGCGGGGTGGAGTGGGGAGAGTGGGGTGGGCAGGGTGGAGTGGGCGGGGTGGAGTGGGGAGAGTGGGGAGGTCCCAGGACCTTTTCCCTGATGCATTTTGGTACATTTTGTGAATGTTATGTTTTATTTATTCTTCGCAATTTTTGTATTTCTTTTTTGCATGATATTTATAGAAAGGTACAACATTGTAAAATCAATGGAAACTGATTGTTTTATTGTATTTTATTAATTTATTTAATATATTTATTTATATATTCCTTCATTCACTGTCATTGATTCAGCAGCAGCAGGAGATGTGTTAATGTTACAGTTACGTCTCAGCCATTAGAAGTGTTATGATGTGTTTATTACAGCTGTGGAGCTTATATCACACCTGGAGTTTTATTCAGGCTGGATAATACATCATTTGTGCAATGATTCATTAAATAAATCAATAAATAAATAAATGCTTTTCTACATGATGCACAGCGTTTTTAATTCATGCCACATGTGAGATAGTAAAATATTTATTATTCTGGTTTATTCTGCAAAGCCGTGAGTGTGGAGTAAAGTGGAATAAATATCATTTAGATTTAATGAAGCAGGAAGACAAACCCTGTGTTTCAGTGCGGCTTCTAACGCGCCCTTATTCACGTCCCCTTAACCCCTACATCACTCTCCCTCCCCCTCTCCCCCCCCCTCTCTCCCCCCTCTCTCTATCTCTCTCTCTCCCCCTCTCTCCCCCCTCTCTCCCCCCTCCCCCTCTCTCTCTCCCTCTCTCTCTCTCCCTCTCTCTCTCTCCCCCCTCTCTCTATCTCTCTCTCTCTCCCTCTCTCTCCCCCTCCCCTCCCTCTCCCCCTCTCTCTCCCCCTCCCCCTCTCTCTCTCCCTCTCTCTCTCCCTCCCTCTCTCCCCCTCTCTCCCTCCTTCTCTCCCTCCCTCTCTCCCTCCTTCTCTCCCTCCCTCTCTCCCTCCCTCTCTCCCCCTCTCTCCCTCCTTCTCTCCCTCCCTCTCTCCCTCCCTCTCTCCCTCCCTCTCTCTCTCCCTCCCCCTCTCTCTCCCTCTCTCTCTCCCTCCCTCTCCCCCTTTCTCTCTCTATCAAGTTTCTGCTTAAAGGAATCATTAGGAACCTGACATTCCATTATACTAGCATTACATACCATTAGAAACACATTAAACCTCATTAGGAAGCAGGAAATCTGTAATGGTTTCGATCATGTAATGGGAATCAGATTAATGGTTTCCATTAGAAATGTTCCAGTTGCTATTAAACACTTGTTTTAGAAGTAGAATAAAATTTCACAATCCATTACAAACCATTAGAAACATCATATTTCATTAAACTGACCACAAGAAATAAATTAAATCCCATTAAAAACTGGAAAATCTGTACTGGTTTCCATTACAGGTTTTAATATTTCTCAAGGTTTGTAATGGTAGTTTAATGAAATGTGTGGTTTCTATTGGTTCCTAGTGGATTATCTGATTTTATTCTGATGGTAAAGAATGTCTTACTGGGTTCTAGTGGAAACATTTAGGAACCATTAAGCCATTTCCCATTTTGTGATGGAAACCATTACAGATGTTCTGGCATCTAATTGTTTTTAATGGACGTTGAATGCTCTGTAATGTTTAGTTTACTTTAATGGAATATCAAGTTCCTAATGGTTCCTGTAACCAGAAAATCCCTAATGGAAACCATTTCCCATGACATGACTGAAACTGTTACGCATTTTCTTAACGCACTGCGTATAGGTATAGCAAATGACGTAATGATATCCGTGATGTTGGCCTAACTATGAAATAGCATAATGCACACACTTTATGTGCAGTTAGCTTAAAAAATGGCCCAATTTTATTTAATTCTCTAATACGAAAAGCAGTAAGATATGACATTTTATGAAGTAGTATTAAAATGAGCACTGTTAGCTGTTAGCCGTTAGCCCAGAAATTAACTTAACTAGCAAATTAAATTCTTCAGTTATCCTGTGAGATGACTATAAGTTAGCCTGCTGCTAATAATGAGTACATCCAGCTGTTTACTGTATGTAAAGCATGCTAGTCATTAGTATAATGAACTGTGAGTTAGCTGGTCATTTAGCTAGCATGAGCTAGAGTGACAATTGGGGGATTCTGAGCTGTGTTATGGAGAATTTTGTGGCTCTTGTTTATATATTAAAAGGAAAACAATGTCAGCAATGCATTCTGGGTAAAACTGTGCTCCATCCCACATCAAACAAACCTCCCTTGAGCTGATAAAGTAAAAGAACCAGGCTTAAGAAGATGAGGAAACGTTAAAAACCGCATTGAAACACCCATCGCTAACTCTTGCTAACGCTGCTAGTTATCTCTGTAATGTCTTTGTTTTTTCCTCAATAAATATTTCTCTCGAGATGAAGTGAAGATATGGTCACACTTAGACGATACACACACACATCTCTATTACACACACGAGAACGGTGGAGCCGAACGTGTTATAACTCTGTTACGTAGCTAACCGACCAGTGTGATATTTCACATATAACACATAAGGCATAATAATATAAAGATAATAACGCAACACGTGCTGCATAACGCCAAAAAGAATCCCACGCCACTGCACGTCAGTGGGCCAACGAGGGACGTGTGTGTGCACGCTGTCACTAAAACCTAAAATGATTTGTGACGATCACAAACAGGAGTCGTTAATCGTGACTTTGCACTATTTTTTCATATCAGCATTAGCCATTTTAAGAAACACAGAAAATTCTAGAACACACAGAATCCGCTAATCGTATATCTAACTATAACGCAGCTGATTAGCAAGCGCGCACAAGTAGCCACACACATGTAAAGTCATAATAATAGCATATAAAACCACAGCTAGCTAATCGCTAATTAGCGGTTAGCATATGAGATTAGCACACTCAGATAAAGCTTGACAGAGATCTAGCTTTATGTACAGATGGGGAAAAAACACCCCTCAGAACCACGTACAAATGCTGATCTTGGTTCTGTAGGTGACTCCAGCTGTGACAGCAGCTAACTAGCATGCTAGCTTTTTAAATCCGCTAACACTTCTTCATTATTAGAAACCATGTAGAGATTTCTACTGGATGCTAGTGCGTTTCTGATGGTCTGTAATGGTAGATTAATGGGATGTGATGTTCCTAATGGTGGATTATCAGATTTTATTCTGTTCAGGAAATCACATAAAAACCGCCAATTAGCAGTTAGCGTACAAGATTAGCGCTCTACACAAATTAGCATGCGTAACAAAAGCCTGACAGATGACCACTAAGCATGTCTGAGCTCAAGTTCTATGTAAAAGACAATCTAGTGAACTTTCCACTGTCTGTAAACCAGCTCACTGTCGTTTTTCACTGCTAACCTGACACACACCAGCAGTGCATTATGGGTAATAATCACCCATAACATGCGACCCAGAACTCTTGCTAAAATGGACTAAGTGTGCTCTAGGATTTTCTCAAAATGGCCGACGTTTTAATAAGAACACTAAGTGAGTGTGAAAGTTTTTGGGGCGTTTGAGACGCAGCCCGTTTCTGCCTCCATTTTTAACTCTTCCTCTGCTCTTGGTCTTTCTTCCGCTGCTTCTCTCTCTGTTTCTCCAGCTTGTCCAGAGCTTTCCTCTCCTTTTCCGCTGCAGCGTGTATGTCTTTAATGCGACGCTTCAGAACGCTGCGATCCGATGAGTTTAACACACCCAGAGCCTGAACAAAACAACATTCATTCCCATCAGTTTGATTCGGACAGATCATTCTTAGTTTTAGATTTCAGACAGCGATTTCTCCAGCCCTGGCTTCCGAAGCCTCTCGTGTCACCTGTAGTTTATCGCTTTTGGGCGTGGCCTGCTCAGTTATTTATGTTCTGTTTTTGATTTGTCACCGTATCTCATCCTATCAACCAACTAAATGACTGATTTGCTGATGCCGGCTTTGATCTAGGCTGTTACAGGTTTCTTTTCTCCGTCTTAAAAAGGCAGTTCTCAGATCTACTCCTGGTTTAGGGCGTGTCTATGACATGACTGACAGGAGGAATGAAATCACAACCAAGGTTTTATAAAAACGCTTTTTCTAATCACATTGTTGTAGTTTTTTTTCAACAGTTAAGTACCAGATATTTTCATTATTTGTAATAACACAGTTGATCAAAAATATTGACCACGCCCCATTTAAATCTGTGAACTAGGATTAGTAATAGTGGCTTTGACCACTAGGTGGTGTACAACTCATATTCAAACCACAACACACACTGTTTCATCCACGCCCGCTTTGTTCTCCACGTTCTGCACATCCATGTATGGCTCTTTATTCCATCACTGTCGTCTTTCCTCCTGATTCTTCACATATAATCTCTGTGCGTCTAGCAGGAACAGGAAGGGTTTATTGATTCTGAGACTTTCTCCATTACTTCCTGTATGGACTATAGTATTATTTATCATTGCTGTTATTATTATGATTATTGTGGTTTATGTGTGTTTCAGGCCTCAGCCAAGAACTTTGCTATTAGGTCACATGTGCGTCC
>NC_030439.2:21500342-21517842 GCF_001660625.3 Ictalurus punctatus
GGCAACGATGGAGATACCTGGAGAGGCATGATTGGGAGGAATGGCCTCCCTGATCTAAACCCGAGCGAGTGTTTGTTGTTGGATTTCAATGCTGGTCATGGATTGTCTATAACGAATACCATGTTCGAACATAAGGAGGCTCATAAGTGTACGTGGTACCAGAGCACCCTAGGCCGAAGGTCGATGATCGATTTTGTAATCGTATCATCTGATCTGAGGCCGCATGTTCTGGACACTCGGGTGAAGAGAGGGGCAGACCTGTCAACTGATCACCATCTGGTGGTGAGTTGGGTCAAGGGGTGGGGGAAGTTTCTGGACAGACCTGGAAAGCCCAAACGGGTAGTGCGGGTGAACTGGGAATGTCTGGAGGAGGCCCCTGTCCATGAGATCTTCAACTCACACCTCCGGCAGAGTTTTCTGGCACCCCTGTGGAGGTTGGGGGCATTGAACCTAAGTGGGCAATGTTTAAAGCCTCCATTGCTGAAGCTGCGGCAGAGAGCTGTGGTCTCAAGGTCTTGGGTGCCTCAAGGGGCGGTAATCCTCAAACATCATGGTGGTCAGGGAAGCCAGAGGCCTTCCAGGATGTGTTATCCCGGAGGACTCCGGAGGCAGTTGCAAGGTACCGACAGGCCCGAAGGGCTGCAGCCTCTGCCGTGAAAGAGGCAATGCAGCGGGTGTGGGAGAAGTTCGGAGAGAGAGTACATGGAGAAGGACTTTCGGTCGGACCAAGTTGTTTCTGAAAAACCGTCCGCCACCTCAGGAGGGGGAAATGGGGAACACCATCCAAGCTATGTACAGTGAGGATGGGGCGCTGTTGACCTCAACTGAGGAAGTAATTGCACGGTGGAAGGAACACTTTGAGGAACTCCTGAATCCAACTAACACGCCCTCTATGGTAGAGGCAGAGGTGGAGAATGATGGGGGTTCATCGTCAATTTCCCTGGTGAAGGTCACTGAGGTAGTCAAACAACTACACGGTGGCAAAGCCCCGGGGATTGATGAGATCCGTCCAGAAATGCTGAACGCTCTGGGTGTGGAGGGGATGTCTTGGATGACACGCCTCTTTAACATTGCATGGAAGTCAGGGACAGTGCCCAAGGAGTGGCAGACCGAGGTGGTGGTTCTCCTGTTCAAAAAGGGGGACCAGAGAGTGTGCGCCAATTATAGGGGTATCACACTTCTCAGCCTCCCTGGTAAAGTCTACTGCAGGGTGCTGGAACGGAGGGTTTGGCCAATAATCGAACCTCAGATTGAAGAGGAACAATGCGGATTCCGTCCTGGTTGTGGAACAATGCGGATTCCGTCCTGGTTGTGGAACAACGGACCAGCTCTTTCCTCTCGCAAGGATCTTGGAGGGGGCCGGGAGTATGCCCATCCGGTCTACATGTGTTTTGTGGATTTGGAGAAGGTGAATGTCCGGGTCCCCAGAGGTTTACTGTGGGAGGTGCTGAGGGAGTATGGGGTGAGGGATTCCCTTCTTAGGGCTATACAATCACTGTACTCCCAAAGCGAGAGCTGTGTCCAGATGCTCGGCAAAAAGTCGAATCGTTCCAGGTGGGGGTTGGTCTCCGCCAGGGCTGTGTATCATGGACAGGATATTGAGGCGTAGTCATGGAGGGGAGGGGTTGCGGTTTGGTGACCTGATGATCTCAGCGCTGCTTTTTGTACATGATGTGGTCCTGATGGCATCATCGGTCCATGACCTCCAGCACTCACTGGATCGGTTCGCAGCTGAGTGTGAAGCGGCTGGGATGAGGATTAGCACCTCTAAATCTAGGCCATGGTTCTCAGCAGGAAACCGATGGAGTGCCTACTCCAGGTGGGGAATGAGTACTTAACCCAAGTGAAGGAGTTCAAGTACCTTGGGGTCTTGTTCACGAGAGAGGGGACATGCGAGCGGGAGATTGGCCAGAGAATCGGAGCAGCGGTAGCAGTATTGCAATCGCTTTAACGCACTGTTGTGACAAAAAGAGAGCTGAGCTGGAAGGCAGAGCACTCGATCTACCGGGCAATCTTCGTTCCTACCCTCACCGATGGTCATGAAGGCTGGGTAGTGACTGAAACAACTAGATCGTGGGTACAAGTGGCCGAAATGGTTTTTCTCAGGAGGGTGGCTGGTGGCTTAGAGATAGGGTGAGAAGCTTGGTTATCTGAGAGGAACTCAGAGTAGAGCCGCTGCTCCTTTGCGTTGAAAGGAGCCAGTTGAGGTGGTTCGGGCACCTGGTAAGGATGCCCCTTGGGCGCCTCCCTAGGGAGGTGTTCCAGGTATGTCCAGCTGGGAGGAGACCCCGGGGAAGACCCAGGACCAGGTGGAGAGATTATATCTCCACACTAGCCTGGGAACACCTCAGGATCCCCCAGTCAGAGCTGGTTAATGTGGCTCGGGAAAGGGAAGTTTGGGGTTCCCTGCTGGAGCTGCTGCCCCCGCGACCCGATAACAGATAAGCGGTTGAGGATGGATGGATGGATGGATGTGTGTGTGTGAGTGTGTGTGTGTGTGTGTGTGTGTGAGTGTGTGTGTGTTTGTGTGTGTGCATGTATGTGTGTGTGAGAGTCATGTGTGTGAATGTGTGTGTGCATGTGTGTGTATGTGTGTGAATGTATGTGTGTGTGTGTGTGTGTGTGTGTGTGTGTGTGTGTGTGTGTGTGTGTGTGTGAATGTACAGTATCTCACAAAATTGAGTACACCCCTCACAACACTGAAGAAATGACACTGTGCTACAGTGTAAAGTAGTGAGTGTACAGCTTGTGTAACAGTGTAAATTTGCTGTCCCTCAAAATAACTCAACACACAGACATTAATGTCTAAACCGCTGGCAACAAAAGTGAGTATGTGAGGGGTGTGAAATGTGAGGGGTGTGAAATGTGAGGGGTGTACTCACTTTTGCGAGATACTGTATGTGTATGTGTGTATGGGAAGGTGTGTGAGAGTGTATATGTATGTGTGTATATTTGAATATGTGTGTGCATGTGTGTGTATATGTGTGTATGTGTGTGTGTGTGTGTGTGTGTGTGTGTGTATATGTGTGTGTATGTGTGTGTGTGTATGTATCTATATGTGTGTATGTGTGTACATGTGTGTATGTGTGTGTGTGTGTGTGTGTGTGTGTGTCTAACCCTGGTGTCGGGCCCCTCGTCCCCCTCGGTGGAGCTCAGGCTGTCAGTGAGACGCGAGCGTGATGGTCGGTTCCTCCTGCTCTTCAGCGGTAGCGGTGCTCGGCTCTTCTGTATGCTGTTATCCAGCAGCTCTGTCTCAGGAATCACCGAGTTCAGATCAGCTAAAAAATATATATTCATTATTATCACAACTACAAATGTACACACAAAAACCCCCTGACGTGAAAGTTCTTTATTTTGATCCTTCCTTAAACTGGATCAGATCCGTACATTAACACACTACATCCATGAGTTCTGGACTGTGATTGGTCAGGAGGTGGTGATTAATTCTCTGTAGCAGCGGCTCTGACTGTAGCGCAGGTTTATATTAATACACTTGCTCTAATATGTTATTGTTTCTATAGTAACAGCTCATCAGGGACGTGTACAGCGCACGCTCCACACAAACGTGTACGGAAGGAGTCTCCAGTGTCAGCGCTGTGTAACACTCAGAGGTAAAACTGTAACTTTACGTTTTCCCACATCTTCATCACAGAGTTTACACTCTCTACTGTTTCACACTCACACACTGTGTGTTCACATTATTAACATGAAGAGAGAGAATAGAGAGAATAAAGAGGGAATAGAGAGAGGGAATAGAGAGAGAGAGAATAGAGAGAGGGAATAGAGAGAGAGAGACTAGAGAGAGGGAATAGAGAGAGAGAGAGAATAGAGAGAGAATAGAGAGAGGGAATAAAGAGAGGGAATAGAGAGAGAGAATAGAGAGAGGGAGAATAGAGAGAGGGAATAGAGAGAGAAAATAAAGAGAGGGAGAATAGAGAGAGGGAATAGAGAGAGAGAGAATAGAGAGAGGGAATAGAGAGAGAGAGGGAATAAAGAGAGGGAATAGAGAGAGAGAGAATAGAGAGAGGGAGAATAGAGAGAGGGAATAGAGAGAGAGAGAATAGAGAGAGGGACTAGAGAGAGGGGGAATAGAGAGAGAGAGAATAGAGAGAGGGAGAATAGAGAGAGGGAGAATAGAGAGAGGGAGAATAGAGAGAGGGGGAATAGAGAGAGGGAGAATAGAGAGAGGGAGAATAGAGAGAGGGAGAATAGAGAGAGGGAATAGAGAGAGAGAGAATAGAGAGGGGGAATAGAGAGAGAGGGAATAGAGAGAGGGAGAATAGAGAGAGGGAATAGAGAGAGGGAGAATAGAGAGAGGGAGAATAGAGAGAGGGAATAGAGAGAGGGAGAATAGAGAGAGGGAGAATAGAGAGAGGGAATAGAGAGAGGGAGAATAGAGAGAGGGAGAATAGAGAGAGGGAATAGAGAGAGGGAGAATAGAGAGAGGGAGAATAGAGAGAGGGAATAGAGAGAGGGAGAATAGAGAGAGGGAATAGAGAGAGGGAGAATAGAGAGAGGGAGAATAGAGAGAGGGAATAGAGAGAGGGAGAATAGAGAGAGGGAGAATAGAGAGAGGGAGAATAGAGAGAGGGAATAGAGAGAGAGAGAATAGAGAGGGAGAATAGAGAGAGGGAGAATAGAGAGAGGGAGAATAGAGAGAGGGAATAGAGAGAGGGAGAATAGAGAGAGGGAGAATAGAGAGAGGGAATAGAGAGAGGGAGAATAGAGAGAGGGAGAATAGAGAGAGGGAATAGAGAGAGGGAGAATAGAGAGAGGGAGAATAGAGAGAGGGAATAGAGAGAGGGAGAATAGAGAGAGGGAGAATAGAGAGAGGGAGAATAGAGAGAGGGAGAATAGAGAGAGGGAATAGAGAGAGGGAGAATAGAGAGAGGGAATAGAGAGAGGGAGAATAGAGAGAGGGAGAATAGAGAGAGGGATGGTGAGGGAATGAATGTTATAGCTGCTGTAATGTAAGTGAGAACAAATGGGAATAATCTTTGCCCACAAATGGTGTAAATAAATAGATATCACAATACACAGCATCTACCATTGACTAGATACATAAACACACACACACACACACACACACACACACACACACACACACACACACACATACACACACACATACACACACACATACACACACACACAGGTGAAGACTGATGATGCAGAAACTCACCAAATACACTGTCTGTTTCATCGAGCTGCATGACGTACGCAAACGTCACAGTGTGTTACTGCAGAGGAGTGAAATCACACACACACACACACACACACACACACACACACACACACACACACACACACACACACACCCTGCTTAAGTCTGATGTTATTCAGCATTAATGAGTAACAACACGTGTGTGTTAATTTGGATTATGAGTTAAAACAGCTAAATTAAATTAAATTATATATTGATGACTCTGACTGAAGAACACAAACATATTTATCTTCAGATCAGAATAATTCAATTAAAAGATCACGTTACAAATCACGTTACAGACCCGTTCCCAATTAACCTCCAGCTGTTTCTTTTTACTAACACTTACTTTTCCAGCCTTTTGTTGCCCGTCCCAACTTTTTGGAGACGTGTTGAGGCCATCAAATTAAAAATGACATTATTTTTTCTTTAAAACGGTACATCTCCTCAGTTTAAACATTTGGTATGTTTTATATGTTTTATTGTGAATAACACACGGGTTTATGAGAATTGCAAATCAGTGCATTCTGTTTTTATTTCTATTTTACACAGTGTCCCAACTTTTTTGGAATTAGGGTTATAATTTACTGATACATCTGAGAGAAATGATGTTCTGGATGGTTCTACGTTTAATGTAAGAATAAAAGCATGAGTCAGCATAAAACACGCACACACACACACACACACACACACCGAGGGATTCCATCAGTGTGAAACATCAATGAAGTCGATGCATTAAAACCATCTCACACAGAGACACCGGGGTGCCAAAATTAATGCACACACAGGACCCCGGAGCACCAGGCAGGACTGAACTACAGACTTTATAATGACTGTGTACATATTAAACATTACACACACTCACCATATTCACTGTGACATCACTTCCTCCTTTCATAGAGTGAAAGAGGAAAAAAAAGAGAAAGGGAAAGAGGGAGTGAGTGAGGAAAGGACAAAATAAAAGGAATGAAGGAAGACTGAGGAAAAAGGAGGGAAGAAGAAGTGAAGAAGAGAATGAGAGAGGAAAATTGACAAAGTGAATGATGGAATAAGGGAGGAAGGGAGGAACGGAATAATCGTGGAAGGGAATTAGGGTATAAGGGAGGAAGGGAATAAGGGAGGAAGGGAATAAGGGAATAAGGGAGGAACAGAATAAGGAAGGAAGGCAATAAGGGAGGAAGGGAATTAGGGAGGAAGGAATAAAGGAAGAAGGGAATAAGGGAGGAAGGGAATTAGGGAGGAGGGGAAGAGGGGAATAATAGGGGAGGGGAATAATGGAGGAGGTGGATAAGGGAATAAGGGAGAAAGAGAATAAGGGAGAAAGGGAATAATGGAAGAACAGAAGAAGGGAATAAGGGAGGAAGGGAATAATGGAAGAACAGAAGAAGGGAATAAGGGAGGAAGGGAATAATTGAGGAAGGAAAAACCTAGGAAGGGAGGAAGGGAATTAAGGAGGAAGGGAAGAAGGGAATAATGGGGGAGGGAAATAATGGAGGAGGGGAATAAGGGAATAAGGAAGGAAGGGAATAAGGGGAGAAATGAATAATGGAGGAGGGGAATAAGGGAAGAAGGGAGGAAGTGGAGGGTACATTTTGTACGAGTGCACTCTGAGATCTGGACAGAGTCCAAAACAAGGAGTCATCAGAATGTGGAGGTGGTTAGCTTTAGCTAATGCTAATCTGTCTGTCTGTCTGTCTGTCTCTCTCTCTCTCTCTCACACACACACTGTTAGCGTGTATCATGGAGGCAGTGAGAGAGGACGAGAGGAGAGAGGGGTAAACAAGGAAACAGAGCGGAGATGGAGAGACGGAGGAAGAGATGAGGGGATGGAATGACATCATCAGTGTCTTACCTTACGATGATGTGATGGTCTGAGGACGAGAGTGAGCTTCCATCATCCTGTTTACACACACACTCAGAGATGTACAGAGAGAGAGAGAGAGAGAGAGAGAGAGACGTCAGACCCAGGCGACACACACACATCAGCATCAGAGTGAGCAAGGACAGGGAGGCGGGGGGGGGAGAGGAGGAAGGGACGAAGGGAGCAAGTGAATAAGGGAGAGATAGATAGAGAGAGGGGTTAGTGTTAAATCAGCAGCTCTCACACCCTTGTTAACACATCGAAATGGAAGGAGTATGCATTTCCAACTACACACTTCTTTCCCACCTCCCTATTCAGTCCAAAACCCTTGAAAGAGCTGTTTTCAATCACTTTTCTCACACAGAACAATCTCCTGGACACCAAGCAGTTTGGCTTCAAAAGCAGTCACTCCACCGAGACCGCTCTGCTTTCTCTCACTTAAGCCTTACGACTAGCAAGAGCAACCTCTAGATCATCCGTCCTCATCCTACTCCACCTCTCTGATGCCTCTGACACGGTGACCACCAGATCCTCCTGTCAGCTCTCTCCGGTCGAGACATCACCGGAACAGCTCTGCGCTGGGTGGAATCATATCTCTCAGACAGATCCTTTAAGGTACCGTGGAGGAGAGAGGTATCTGAAGCTCAGCAATTCACAACTGGGGTTCCACAGGGGTCAGTTCTGGGTCCACTGTCCTTTTCTATTTACACTACATCTCTGGGGCCTATGATTGAGTCTCATGGCTTCTCATATCACTGCTATGCTAATGACACTCAGCTCGATTTGTCCTTACAGCCTGAAGATCCAGCTGTCTCAGCACACATCTCTGCTTGCTTGTCTGACATCTCTGACTGGATGAGGGAACACCACCTTAAGCTCAACCTGGCAAAAACGGAGCTTCTCGTCATCCCAGCCTGTTCCTCAATCAACCACGACTTCGCCCTACACCCAGGCTCAACCAGACTCAAGCCAACCAGGACAGCCAGGAACCTCGGGGTGACTTTCAATCACCACTTGACCTTCACAGACCACATTTCAATACCTGTACAGTCCTGTAGGTTCTTTCGGTATAACATCAAGAAAATCAGACCCTATCTCACCGAACAGGCCACACAGCTACTAGTCCAGGCTCTTGTCATCTCAAAACTGGACTACTGCAACTCACTACTCTTGGGCCTCCCAGTCAGCTCCATCAAACCCCTTCAGATGATTCAGAATGCAGCAGCACACCTCGTCTTCAATCAGCTCAAGAGAACCCATGCACACCCCTCTTCATCTCCCTCCACTGGCTTCCTGTAGCCGCCCGCATCAAATTCAAGGCCTTGATGCTCACGTCGAAGACCTTATCTGGAACAGCGCCCCCTACCTCAACTCTCTCCTTGAGGTTTACGTTCCCTCATGCAATCTGCGATCAGTTAACGACCGAAGCCTGGTATAGTACCTACTCAGAGAGCCACAAGGTCCCTTTCCTGAAGCTTCAAGCTGACTGTCCCTCAGTGGTGGAATGAACTTCCAACTTCAATCCGGACCGCAGTATCTCTCACCACCTTCAACGGCTAAAAACCCACCTCTTCCGTGAACACCTAACTAACCCCTAACTTATCCCCTGGTCCTCCCCTTCTACACTGAGTTCTCTAGAACTCAGTTAAAAGTCTTGTATGGTACAGTTGCACTACTTGTATTGTTCTCCGCTTGATGTTTCGCTTCACATGTATTTCCTCATTCGTAAGTCGCTTTGTAGAAAAGTGCTAAATGAATAAATGTTAATGTAAAGTACATTTGCCTCGCACATCTGGGGTTGGGGGTACATGTTTGCTTGTTCTCCCCATGCTTTGGGGGATTCCCCTGAGTATTCCAGTTTCCTCCCCAGTCCAAAGACATGCTTTGTAGGCTGATTGGCATATACAAATTGTCCGTAGTCTGTGAACGAGTGTGTAATTGTGCCCTGCGATGGATTGTCACCAGATCCAGGGTGTTCCCTGCCTTGTGCCCCGAGTCCCCTGGGATAGACTCAGTGCTTATAGTAGGGTTCATCAGTTGGTCTGGGTCATGTAGTGCATTTTCATGAGTTTAAAGAACATTTTACACCAAAATCATCTGACATTGGGGCATGGAAAGTTCTTCCCCCAGAGATTCCTCCTAACCACATCTTTTCAAACTGCTCCAGCACAGTTACACACACTGAGGAAAGCGTTATCTACCCTCTTCTACATACAGTGAGGGAAAAAAGTATTTGATCCCCTGCTGATTTTGTACGTTTGCCCACTGACAAAGAAATGATCAGTCTATAATTTTAATGGTAGGTTTATTTGAACAGTGAGAGACAGAATAACAACAAAAAAATCCAGAAAAACGCACGTCAAAAATTTTATAAATTAATTTGCATTTTAATGAGGGAAATAAGTATTTGACCCCCTCTCAATCAGAAAGATTTCTGGCTCCCAGGTGTCTTTTATACAGGTGACGAGCTGAGATTAGGAGCACACTCTTAAAGGGAGTTCTCCTAATATCAGTTTGTTACCTGTATAAAAGACACCTGTCCACAGAAGCAATCAATCAATCAGATTCCAAACTCTCCACCATGGCCAAGACCAAAGAGCTCTCCAAGGATGTCAGGGACAAGACTGTAGACCTACACAAGTCTGGAATGGGCTACAAGACCATTGCCAAGCAGCTTGGTGAGAAGGAGACAACAGTTGGTGCGATTATTCGCAAATGGAAGAAGCACAAAAGAACTGTCAATCTCCCTCGGCCTGGGGCTCCATGCAAGATCTCACCTCGTGGAGTTGCATTGATCATGAGAACAGTGAGGAATCAGCCCAGAACTACACGGGAGGATCTTGTCAATGATCTCAAGGCAGCTGGGACCATAGTCACCAAGAAAACAATTGGTAACACACTACGCCGTGAAGGACTGAAATCCTGCAGCGCACGCAAGGTCCGCTGCTCAAGAAAGCACATATACATGCCCGTCTGAAGTTTGCCAGTGAACATCTGAATGATTCAGCGGATAACTGGGTGAAAGTGTTGAGGTCAGATGAGACCAAAATGGAGTTCTTTGGCATCAACTCAACTTGCCGTGTTTGGAGGAGGAGGAATGCTGCCTATGACCCCTGGAACACCATCCCCACCGTCAAACATGGAGGTGGAAACATTATGCTTTGGGGTTTTTTTTCTGCTAAGGGGACAGGACAGCTTCACCGCATCAAAGGGACGATGGACGGGGCCATGTACCGTCAAATCTTGGGTGAAAACCTCCTTCCCTCAGACAGGGCATTGAAAATGGGTCGTGGTGGGTATTCCAGCATGACAATGACCCAAAACACACGGCCAAGGCAACAAAGGAGTGGCTCAAGAAGAAGCACATTAAGGTCCTGGAGTGGCCTAGCCAGTCTCCAGACCTTAATCCCATAGAAATTCTGTGGAGGGAGCTGAAGGTTCGAGTTGCCAAACGTCAGCCTCGAAACCTTAATGACTTGGAGAAGATCTGCAAAGAGGAGTGGGACAAAATCCCTCCTGAGATGTGTGCAAACCTGGTGGCCAACTACAAGAAACGTCTGACCTCTGTGATTGCCAACAAGGGTTTTTCCACCAAGTACTAAGTCATGTTTTGCAGAGGGGTCAAATACTTATTTCCCTCATTAAAATGCAAATCAATTTATAACATTTTTGACATGCGTTTTTCTGGATTTTTTTGTTGTTATTCTGTCTCTCACTGTTCAAATAAATCTACCATTAAAATTATAGACTGATCATTTCTTTGTTAGTGGGCAAACGTACAAATTCAGCAGGGGATCAAATACTTTTTTCCCCCCACTGTACATGAGCTCACAGGCACTTGTGATTGGTTAATGCTGCTGTGATTAACAGAGGAGAGAGAGCATGCCACTCCCACACAGACAGCATGGCTCGATCTCATCCAATCTCTTGATGATGGGGTGAACTCTCTTCTGTTGCACCATTCAGGAGCCCAGAATGTTCATGTCTGTGCGTTCTCGCTCTGGTTTAGTAAAGATAATATACAAATATCTGAAAATATTATAAACATGCATTAGCGCTGTACAGTATATCATCACATATATCATTAATTAAGACAGAGTACATTATAAACTACAGTGCTGTGAAAAAGTATTTGCCCCCGTCCTGATCTCTTCTGTGTTTGTGTATGTCTCGTCCTAAATTGTTTCAGAATTTAAAACAAAATCTGAGATAAAACAAGGCAGTCTGAGTAAACACTCAATAAAGTTTTAAATCATAATATTATTTATAAAAAAGTTATCCAATACCAACCGGGCCTGTGTGAAAATGTATTTGCCCCCCCCCCCCCCGTAGTTACTAATTCCCCAAATCTATGGAACTGCATTGATAACGGGGTTCAGCTGGACGAGACACAACCAGACCTGATCACTGCAAACCCTGTTCACTCACATCTACACTTACATAGAACTTTCTCATCAGCAGGAAGTTGGTTAAAAGATCTTACTCAGTAACACACTGTGGCAAAGCTGAAAGAAATTCCAGAAATGATGATGAAGATCATTGAAGTACATCAGTCTGGGAAGGGTTACAAAGCTATTTCAGAGGCTCTGGGACTCCAAAGAACCACAGCGAGAGCCGTTATCTCCTAATGGAAAAACTCAGCACAGTACTGAACCTTCCCAGAAGTGTCCGACCTTCCAAAATTCCTCCAAGAGCACAGCGACGACTCATCCAGGAAGTCACAAAAGAGACAAGGACAACATCAAAGGACCTACAGGCATCTCCTGCATCAATAAAGGTCACTGTTCATGACTCCACTATCAGAAAGACACTGGGGGAAACGGCTCCATGGAAGAGTGGTGAGGTGAAACCACTGCTAACCCAGAAGAACATTAAGACTCGTCTGAATTTCACCAAAACACACCTCGATGATCCTCAAACCTTTTGGGAGAATGTTCTGTGGACTGATGAGTGGAAAGTGAAACTGTTTGGAAAACAGGAGTCCCGTTACATCTGGTGTAAACCAAACACAGAATTCCACAAAAAGAACATAGTAGTAAGTCCACTGATGAACGGCTCAAAAAAAGCATGATTAAAGTTTTGGACTAGTCAAAGCATTGACTTGAACCAATTGAGAAGCTGTAGCAGGACTTTAAACTGGCAGTGCATGCTCGAAACCCCTCCAGTGTGTCTGAACTAAAGCAGTTCTGCAAAGAACAGTGGATCAAAATTCCACCACAGCGCTGTGAAAGTCTGATCTCCAGGTATCAGAAGTGTTTGGTCGCAGGTAATGCTGCTAAAGGTGGCACAACCAGATTTTAAGTTTAAGGGACTATTTTTAGTGTGTGATAAGTTTTTCAGAAGTGTAAGTGTTGGATAATTTTTTTTGCATCAATAAAAATGAATAAATAAAACTGTAGTGTGTGTTTACTCAGGCTGCCTTTGTTTTATATTGTATTACGTTTGGATCTCTAAAACTATTTAGTACGAATGCCAGACTTTCCTCCAGTCTGATCTCTTCCTCTGAAATGCATTCAGACGACATCTTAACTCGAGCGCTCGTGGTCATTAAAGCAAACAGGGACATACCAAATACTAAGAAACTCTGAAATTAATCTAAATAACTTTAACTTTTTACTTTTCACTCAAGTTGTTATTGTGGATTTAATCTGTACTGACAAAGTTTGCATTCAATTCAAAAAGGATCCAAAAAAACACTTTTGAACCCAACTGTATACATTTCTCACATTAAGTTCTAGACATGGTGAAATACTTTTGAATGTTATTCGGTCTGAACAGGATTTCATTTTGGAGCGTGATGGAGAACGTTGGGGTTTGATGGAGAATGTTGGTGCGCAGTGGAGAACGTCGGGTTTGATTTAGAATGTTGGGGTTTGATGGAGAACGTTGGTGCAAAGTGGAGAACATTGGGGTTTGATGGAGAACGTCAGGGTTTGATGGAGAACGTCGGGGTTTGATGGAGAACGTCGGGGTTTGATGGAGAACGGTGATGCTTGATGGAGAACGTCGGGGTTTGATGGAGAACGTCGAGGTTTGATGGAGAACGTCGGGGTTTGATGGAGAACGGTGATGTTTGATGGAGAACGTCGGGGTTTGATGGAGAACGTCAAGGTTTGATGGAGAACGTCGGGGTTTGATGGAGAACGTCGGGGTTTGATGGAGAACGTCGGGGTTTGATGGAGAACGGTGATGTTTGATGGAGAACGTCGGGGTTTGATGGAGAACGGTGATGTTTGATGGAGAACGTCGGGGTTTGATGGAGAACGTCGAGGTTTGATGGAGAACGTCGAGGTTTGATGGAGAACGTTGGGGTTTGATGGTCAAAATTGGTTATTAAAAAACATTTACTGTTCCCAATTTCAAATATACAATTTAAAAACACCCACAGTGAACAACACAACTGAAAACTAAAATAAAAAGAGAACACTCGGAGGTTGTGTTTTTAAATCACTCCATGTTTATTTCCACATTGTGTTTGGGAGATGAGTTTAGGACAACACGGTCCTGTTACACACAGCAGAACCTACAGCTCCAGTTTGAACAGTCATTTAGTTTGGATAGAAGAGATCATCTCCATACAGTTCCATATACACCATACACACGCTATGTACACACACACACACACACACACACACACACACACACCTTACCCTTATACTGACCATGAGAGAACACAAGTATGAGTAGAACCTCGTACGTAAGCAGAAACATGTCCAGTTTGATCTCGTCACAGTTCCACACGCCGTTCTGTGACCGCTCTTCACCATCAGTGCATCAGAACATCTTCACATTAACACCTGATCCTGTTTCAGCAGCAGGTTTCCACTTCCCCTTCCCTCCTGGAGGGAGGATCATTGTTAGAAATGCCACTACAATCACAACACCTCCAGAAGAAGTGATTCGTCCTTCAGTGTTTACAAAAAAATAATAATAATAAGATCAGTAGTCCATCTGTCAATCAAAACTCAGCCATGTTTGGTCTCAGCAGGTCTCTGTGTAATCCAAATCCAAAAAAAAATAAAGACCTATAAAGAAAACAGAGGGAACTGATTTATTAGAGAAAATGCTTCACGTTTCTTCTTTAGTTGAAATTAATTCCATCATGACTCTTTCAGTCAATGAGCATTGAGATGAGGCTCAGGGAATTTGAATTTTGAAGTAATAAATCACACCTGATTATAAAACTCAATTCGAAACCTTGTACACAATTCAAGAAAGTAAGAGAACAAGTGATGGAGGTAGAGGGGTGCCAATACTTTGTGCAGCTCAATGGATGTACGGCAATACATAATGATTAGCGTACACATACACAGAGCTAAAGCTGAGTGAGTAGTGGCTGAATGTGGTACTGAACATTTCCGAAAACTCATGAAAATTCATTGATGGTTAGTTGTGGGCGTGTTCGTGGGCGGAGTATGATGTATGCATGTATGTAGATTGTTCGTTTAACCTGAAATACACAGACTTATAGATGAGTCTCAAACTTGTGTGTATAACTGAAGACCCGCCCTTTGACCTCTCCTATTGGCTGATGCATGGTGACACTAGAGTACGTCCCTTCAAACCTTCAAAATATCCCTGCTTGTTTAACTCACTTTATAATTCATTATTGCATTCGTTAATACTTCTTAAATGCAAAAAAAATTTTTTAAAAGAAAATACAAAGCAATTCACTCAAATACAATAATAATAAAACTAAAACATTTAATCCTAAATTCTAATGATTAATTTTCTAATTTCCTCACTCTTTCCATCTTCTGTTCCTGCTACGTCTGAGACTCTGCCTCCTGTGCACTGGAGTCCCGCCCTGATTCTTTGATTGACAGGTTCTTCTCCTCTTCTGGATCATAGAAATAGAATTTCCGTAAGTACCCGATCAAAGGCCTGAAAGAGAACCACACAACCACATTACTAATCTTATCTACGTATCACATGACACAGATAACCAATCAGAACACAGCAATGCATGAAGTGAACAGTGTTTTAGTATACCCATATACAGCTTTATGGTGTGCGTGTTTGCATGTGTGTGTGTGTATGTATATATATTTATGTGTATGTTTGCATGTATGTGTGTATGTATGTGTATGTACATATGTTTGTGTGTATGTGTGTGTATGTGTGTGTATATGTGTGTGTGTATATATATATATATATATATATATATATATATATATATATATATATATATATATATATATATATATATATATGTGTGTGTGTGTGTGTATATATATATATATATATATGTGTGTGTGTGTGTGTGTGTGTATATGTATATGTGTGTGTGTGTGTGTGTGTGTGTGTGTGTGTTTGTATGTGTACGTGGGCAGTGGTAGCTCTTCTATGTGGTCTATGCGGACGAGTTGTCTGATGCAGAAGCGACAGAGATGCTGCAGAGACTTCACACTGCTGAACCGAGACACTGGGTACAGGAGCTGTACCGGGGTAGGGGGAAGACCTGATCATAATAATAATAATAATAATAATTGTTATTATTATAATTATACTACTACTTCTACTACTACTACTACTACTAATAATAATAATAATAAATATTATTATAATGGTGTTCATTTCTTCAAATGTATAAACAATAAAATAAGAAATTTCACCTGTGGTGGACAGATGATGAGAGAGGGGGCGGAGCTATGGTGAACTCACCTGGAACTCGTGAGCGCAGGAAGTACAGGAATCGTCCGTTTTTGGAGTGCATGATGGCTCGCTCGATAAACTCCACCACCGAGTGACAACGATCCTCAAACTTCGGGTGACACCACAGACTGAACGTTCCTGTACGTACACACACGCGCATACACACGCACACACACACACACGCACACACGCACTTCTATTATATTGTGTGTGGCATTCATGTACCCAAAAGAAATATATTCCTGGGTGGGAGGGGCATACTCTCTCTCCCATAAATCAGCGTGACTCTAGATTAAAGTATTGAAGAAGAAGAAGAAGAAGAAGAAGAAGGTGATACAGTCAGTGTAGGAGCTGAAAGTGTTCTAAAGGGAACAAGTGTTTTCTGCAGAATTGGAACACTTCCTCTTATTTTTAAAGCCACTTCACCACTTCCTGTTCCTACACACATTTCCAGCCAGCGACAAACAATACGAAGCCGCACTAACGGTGTATGTAGGACATTGGCAGCAGTGTGTGTGTGTGGTGTGTGGTGTGGTGCTGAGAGGATGATACACACATGTGTAAAGTGTGTAGGAATCAAATGTTTTCTGAGAGAAACGGGATGCATGGGACAGAAGTATATGTGTGTGTGTGTGTGTGCACCTCTGTAATGCTCCATGCGGGTGTGGTGTGTGACCCCCTGCGATCTGAAGCTCAGGCTGAGGATGTATCGCGGGTCTGAACTGTCTCGCACCAGGAACGAGCCGTCTGCCTTCCCCTTCAGCTTCATCTCCGCATCCTCCCAGTTCATCGGCCCCCAGTACCACCCACACTAACACACACACACACACACACACACACACACATCAGAGAGTCACTCCTCCTGCCCTGCCCTAAATAAAGGAACACACTGACAAAATAAGGAGGGATATATGATATATCCAGACAGGTGTTCCACCTTCTCCAGCTCTCGGAGGCTGGTGGCGAAGCTGCTGGTCAGAGGGCACAACAGGGACCGCCGCTGCACCTGACCTCCTGATTGGTTGTTGTTCTGGAGGGGGCGTGGCCTAGGCAGAACACTGCGGAGAGTCGTATCTGCAACAGCACAATGCAGACACTTACATGTGTGTGTGTGTGTACTATAATGATCAGATTACTAAATTATGTGTGTGTGTGTGTGTGTTACCGTTCAGACTCAAGCTGTGGTGGATGTGTGTGTGTGAGTGTGTGTGTGAAGGCTGTAGTGACTGCGCTGAGGAGAGTAAACGTCCAGGCTGAGGTGCTCCCAAATCATCTACAAACAAACAAACAAACAAACAAACAAACAAACAATTCTTTACAATGTAAAGATGAAAGGCAAAAAGAAGAATAAAAGCAGAAGAACTGAGAGAGAGAGAGAGAGAGAGAGAGAGAGAGAGAGAGAGACAGTACCGAGCAGGCTGAGACTTCTCCTGGGTGGAGGAGGAGGAGTGGGAGGATGGAGAGAGTTTACACTCCTTCGAGAAATGTCCACATCGACCAGAGACATGGTCTCACCTAAACAGTACAGAGAGAGTGAGACATCAAAAGACAGAGGAGAGAGATAGTATGAAAGACAGACAGTGACAGTGAGAGATAGACAGAAAGCGAGACAAAGTAAAAGACAGACAGACAGACAGAGAGGACAAAAAGCAAAGAGAAAAAGACCAAAGAACAGAGAGAGAGAGAGAAAGAGAAAAGAGAGACAGACAGACAGAGAGAGAGAGAGAGAGGGAGAGAGAGAGACAGACAGAGTAACGGAGAGAGACAGAGAGAGAGAGAGA
>NC_030439.2:21520342-21542842 GCF_001660625.3 Ictalurus punctatus
GTCGGGATCACCGGGGCCGAACACGTCGACGAGGCTGCCTCCGGACGACGTGGACGAAGCCAGGGACGGCCTCTTGTTGGTCATGTGACCCACGTCGGTGCTGCCGGTGCTTTTAGTGCGGAACAGTTTGCTCAGACACACTTTGAGAGAGCCCTTCCTGGACTTCCCTTGCTCCCTCGCCCTGCTCCTGCCGTTAACGCTGCCAACGCTGCCGCCACAGGCCGAGAGCTGCAGGGCCGAGCCCACATGTTTCGGGGTGGGCGGGCGACTCAGAGGGGCCAGGGGGGCGGTGCCATCCTGACAGCAGGGGTCAGAGGTCAGCTGGCGCATTAGGCCGCTCAGAGACCCGGAGTCGCTTAGAGTCTGAGAGAAACTCGTCTGCTCTTTCGCACCCTCGTGTCCTACTTGGTTCGTACCCAAACCCTCCAACACCAGCAGGGCGTCGCTGGTCTCACTCGGGTCCTCTCTGGGCTGACAGGAGCACACCGTGACGTCTCCTTCGTCCTTCTGCGTGGTGTCCGAGCTCGGTCCAATCTCACCCAGCTGCCGAGCTAGACTCAGGGCAGGATCCAGGGTGGAAGTCCCGGTCCCGGTTCTGAGGGAGTCGTTGGGAGTGAAGTGGCCCGGTTTTTCCCCTATAGAGTGGTCCTTTAGGTGTGCGTGTCTGTGACAGAGACCTTCCTGAAGTTCCTGAGGTTCCTCACTGGTACCGAGTCTGAGCACAGGGATCCACTGACATGTCTGCGTGTCGGCACTGTAGTTCGGCTCCTCTCCTCCTCCTGGGGTTAACCCGCTGCTCTTCTCCAGCACCTCCTCACGGTCCGGCTCCAGGTCATCATACTCGGTTGCAGAAACCAAACGCATGAGCACGAAGTCCGGACTCCGGTCCTGCGCGTTCACGTTAACGTTACTCATCATTCCCACCGCGCGCGCCTCTGCCTCTCTCTCTCTCTCTCTGCTTTCACATCTCCATTCAACACATCTCTCTCTCTCAGCTCTGTCTGTGATATAAACACCTCAGCGGTAACGACCGGAAGTCATTTTCAGCGGATTATTTTTTTTGTCGCAGATTCTCTCCTTTATTAGCGCGGATGCTAGCTAACTGTGCGCCTGCGCCTCTCAGACAGTCGTATAAATATTTATTCCCCCCAAACACACCGAAGCCGCGCGCTGTCCTTTCAGTCAGAAAAGGCTAAATAAACCTTTATGAAATAAACCCCACCCGGTGAATCCTCATGAAGGCGCTGCCGCTTTAAGGTAGCTACAGATGCTAACAAGTAACTAACAGCAGCGCTCGGTCTCGAGCTCAGGATCAACCGCTGGCTTGGTTTACGGAAGTGCCAAAGTACGCGGTGACGTCAGCACGCTCCTACGTAATCACCAGGAAGAAAAAATAAAAACCAAGCGAACGGCGCGTTTGTTAAACTTTGAAGCATTTTCGCAAGTTTACGTTTATTTATTTTTCCTTAAGCGTGAAGTAATATCATTGGATTTACATAATATTTACATTTTAATTAAAACAAAGGGAAGATTACATATTTGCAGTTTATTCTTCAAACTACATTTCCGGGACGGAGAGAACACAAGGACAAATCAAAGCCCACCGTTACATCCGGGCACGCTGCTTAACCAACACCTCGGTTTACCTTGATCGATAAACACAAGGGTTAGGGTTATAAATAAATAAATAAATAAATAAATAAGGCTAAATTGTTAAAAAAGAATGCCAAATAAAGTATGACATGGTCTAATAAAAATTCTTAAAGCTACAGATTCACATGAAGACTACATTTTTGGTCACATTTTAAACACAATGTAATTTTGCAGGCAAGATATTAAGTTATATTTCAGTCAAAATAGAGATTAAACATTGCATTGCTTCAAATTTTTGCTATTATACTTGCGATTTTTTTTTTTATAAATACACAGAATTTTACTTTGTTTAAAAGTAACTGATATTCCCCAGAGTAAACATACACAGCTTCTTCACTACCTACTGTATTCCCTTTGTGTTGTACTTGATATTTATACAACTATCACATCTATTTGTTAGAATCCAAATCTAACAAACTGTAATTCTTATTCAGTCTAACCCATCTTCTGCCTCAAAAATGACTTAAGTCATGATCTGAAGATTATTAAAGAAACACAAGCAAGCAGCACAATTGTGAACAGATTTTCAATTTTGTATGTAATTTTTATTCAATTATTCCTGTAAAGCAGGTTAAAATGAACTGGAGTGTTCCAAACACAGTTCCCTATATAAAAAATGTTTTAAAAAGAAAAAACTAGTGACTATCTGAAACTGTTCATTACATTTATGTGTAGAAACTTAACTCACTTTATTGGCGTTTTGATATGAAGTGACTTCCAGTAACCTCTAGCGAGAAAGAACTCTTTCACAAGTTCCCTTATTGAGCGATGGAAAGAGAAAAAAAGAGAGGAGAGAGAGTGCTGACAAGAAGAGGAAGAAGTTACACAACTTCGCACATACCATCTCTAGGAGGAAAGAAAAAGGAAGGCTTTTTAAACTCTTCTGTAGTGGAAGAAAAGTAAAATGCTGTAAAAGAAAAGGGGAAAAAAAAAAAAAAAAAAAAAAAAAAAAAAGGTTACCAGCTTTTTACAGCCGGTGATTTATACATTTATAAACATCACAACGATGAGGAAGCGCTAGTGTAGTCGAACAGGTAATGGAATCATATAACTTATAGTTTAGCATCTTATCTACCAGATTTGTGGTGGTGTTTAGTCTTGAACCCTCACTAGAGCATCTCAGACTCCTACAAAAACAATCATTAAGGGGCGTGGTTTAAATTCTGAAGGCGGAGACTTGATTTAAAGGCACAATGTGCTGATCAGGTGACTGTATAGAGCACGATGAAATGAAGGTGAAGTACGACAAGCAATAAGGGGAATGTTTGATATCATTTTATTGTGGGTTCTTTCAGAGCAATGGAAAAATATAACCTTATACAAACATCTGATTTCTCTCTCTTTTATTTATTCACTCATATTTTAAACAAGTTCCGAAGTCTCCCTTTTCCCAACCAAATGCAGCAGAAAAGCTAAACCGGGGCCGAAAATGAGCACCGAGCACAAGAGCTCAATTTGACTCGACGTCGCAGGTGAACGCTTTGTCGTCTCCCCCCCCAAACGATGCGTAAAACCACAAAAAAATTTAAGCCTTGTTCAGCCATTGATTCCCCCCCGCTTTTTATTTTTGGCACTTTTTACCTGCAGTAATTTTTTTTCCCTGTTTAAAGAGACTTTAAAAGTGTGAATCAGGTCGCCTTTCACCTTTGAGACGCCGAACCCTTCGTGTACGTTCCCAAAAGTGCTCGAAACAAGCCATAAACCTCGAGTCGCTCTCAGCTGAGCTGACTGAAGAGAAAAGTCTGGAACACAGAGCCCACATCGATGACAAGGGAGAAAGGAAAAAACAGACAAAAAAAATAAAATGTACTGAAAAGTAAAAAAAAAAAGTAATCAAATAAAAAAAGTGAACATTTCAGTGATTTCAGGGAAGAGCAGCCATTTTTTAAGTGCTGTAAAAAAGCCAATCGTCTCCCTCTTGTAATTATACGCAGAAATACAGCGTTAAGAGCTATGTTTATTTATTTTAAGCTGAAACAGAAAAGGGAGGGACCAGGGGTGAGAGGGGGCGGGGTAGACAGCAAAACCCCCTCCCTCACTCACACACACTTTCAGTCGGCCATCTCGGACTCCAGCAGCCATGTCTGCTCTGTGATGGTCGATCCCCTCCCCATGTCCTCGTCAAGTCAGAAGCTCGTAGTGAAAGGAAAAAAAAAGAAAAGTGGGAGGGGCTTCACAGATCCACTGAATGAGTGAAGTAGTCCATTTTGGGGGGTTGCTCTGCCCCCTCCCTCTTGCCTCGGTTGAATATTCACGGTTTATAGTAAGAGCCTACAGAGGAGCTAGAAAACTAATCCAGTTCACGTTGTCCATATCGAGTCCACAGGTGAAGGACGAAAGTAGTTTTGGGAGTTTGGAAAGAGGGAGGGCGGGAGGAAGGGAGGGCGGGAGGAAGGGAGGGGCATCAAGGTTCAGGATGGTGGGATAAACAGTGGAGGGGAGGAGAGGGGAGAAGAGGGGCTGCTGTTTTTATTTATTGATCAGCCTTCTTCCTTTTTCGACTGCTGGAATCTTCACTCAGAAGGTGGTGTGATCTCATTCGTCACGCTCACTCGTTCACTCGCTCGCTCACTCACTCTCAGACACTCAGCTCAGCGCACACACACACACACACTCTTCTGCTCCCATTCACGCGTGCCAAAAACACAACTCCACTCGGCCGCTTCTCTCACGGTGTGTTAACGTTCCCCTCTGCGATGATGGATCTGAAACGCAACAAGGAAAAGGGGAGGGGTAAATACTATTGAGCAAGTGTTTATTGTAAGGAAGAAGACATCTGAGGGATCAGTACAGGAAGAGAATGATGGAGGTTTATAAAATAAAGAGAAGCAGTCACTGACCAGGCCTGACTCTTGAGCTTGCGGAGCTCCTTGGTGGCCCACGTGGCCAGGGTTTTGGTTTTAGTGGTCTTGGATCGTCGTCCCTCAGTGAGAAGGTCGTTAATCTGAGGACGAACCTCCACTAGCTTCATCACGTCCTTACCGAACGTCGTACACAGGTCACTACACACACACACACACACACACACACACACACACACACACACACACACACACACAGCAATATATTTAACCTGAGACAATATGAGGGACAAAAAGTCAATCGGAGGGGGTCAACATACACAAAGGAATAACGTGGAAACACTGCAGCTAGCTGAACAGGCTGCACCATGGACTACGTACTGTGGCTGTGTGGTTTAGGACACAGCCCATAAAGTGTGTGCGGAGAGAAGGAGCTTTACCCGATGAGTCCGACAGCGTTGGCCACTACTCCATCAGAGTGATCCTCATCCTCAGCAATGTGGTGGATGAAGGACAGGATGAACTCCACACGCGGCTGCACCAGCATCACGTCCGCTAAAACACACACACACACACACAGAGACACACACACACAGAGACACACACACACAGAGACACACACACACAGAGACACACACACACAGAGACACACACACACAGAGACACACACACACAGAGACACACACACACAGAGACACACACACACAGAGACACAGCCATTACAATCCAAACTCTCAGTGTCAGCAGAAAGTGTCTGAGTGAGTGTGTACTGAACTCACGATGAACATTCTCCTGGTCTCCTTTGAGGCCCTGAATGATCCCTGTGTACGCCTCCAGACAGCCCTCACGCAGCTCGTTCAAATAATCCACCATGTCGTAGTCCGACTGTAAAGCAGGGACCATCCGGGGGGCGCGCAAAAAGGTAATCAGAAGGTAATCACACACGCAAAAAGGTAATCAGAAGTGCAGCAACAATCCAGAGAAAACTAAACACCACTAATATTTCAAGCGTACAGAGAATAAGCAAGAACTTTATGATGATCTAATAAACAGTGTGGAGTCCAGTCAGTACCCGGAGTGTACACACACACACAGGGTTTAGACGGACTCACTTTAATCTGTGACGACCTAAAATCCCAACACACCAAACTCCACAGCAGTGGGAGGAACTGTCGTCACACACCGAGGTGTTGATTAATTCTCCATCACAGCAGCGCAGGTTTATGTTAACACACTCGTTCTGATACGTTAGTTTCTATAATAATGGATCATTCTTCAATAAATAAATCAATAAAATTATAAACGTTTGTAAATTGCTGTTATAAAAGGAATAAAATCAATTTCTCAACTTCAGATGTTAAACTTAAAGATCAGAGGCAGTGTCCTAATTGTACAGTAGTGTTAGTGCGCTACCTTGTCCACTTGTGCTTGAGACGCCTGCTGCAGCGTGTCCAAAACCACCTCCAGATATTTCTTAAACTCCCCTCCGATGGCCAGAGCGATGTCACCGAACACCGAGAGGATCTGCGGCTTCACCGACCGGTGCACGTTCTCATTCTACACACACACACACGTCAAAACTGTACATTACAGGTTACATGCTTATAACACACTATACTTGTATGCAATTTGTGACACAGCCACACTGAACCACCTATGGAGTCTACGAAGGTGCGTTACACAGGTGTAATACTCACGCCCAGGTTCTCCAGCAGCAGCTGCATGATTTCATCACAGTAAGGCAGAATGTTGGCCATCAGGGCTCGACACAGGTCACACACCAGACCAACAGCCGCCAGACACACCTACACACACACACTAAAATGTTTAACCACCGAGAACACTCAAAGCCCTTTTTAAAATGTAAAACAGTGTGGAGTCCTGTCAGTACCTGGAGTGAACACACACACACACACACACACACACACACACGGGGTTAAGATGGACTTGCTTTAATCTGCGATGACCTGAAATCCCAACACATCAAAATTCACAGCAGTGGGAGGAACTGTCGTCACACACACACACACAGACACAGTAGAATATTCTGCTACCAACGTGTGATTTGATTGGCTGGCCAAATCTTAATGAGAACATGGTGGCTTCTTACTAATTAAGCCCCAGTTTCAGTGTTCGGATGCAAGAAGCCACCTCTTCTGGGTTCAGACATGGCCTGTGTGGAACTGTTGAGTAGTTGACAGTCAGTGCGTTTACATGGACAGCAATAATCTGATATTAACCCGATTAAGACGATACTCTGATTAAGAAACTAGCATGTAAACAGTGATTATTGAGGACTTTAATCCGAATAAAGTCATACTCGATGTAAACAAGTCGAATTAAGACGCATGGAGTATCCTGTTTTAGTCGCATTATCAACGTGTATTACAGACATGTACACACCTTAATCACACTAACATCGTGTCAGAGTTTTCACCGCATTTTGTGACAGGACACGCACACACGGCAGTGCTCAACCGTTCTACGGCAAACAAGAGAGCACGGCTGAGTCCCAAACCTTACCTGCTGTATAGTAGGAGAAATACACGTATTTCAGTTAGTATATAGCGTGCAAGTACGCGGTTTGAGACGCAGCCCACGGCTTCAATTAGTCGTCTATTTACACGTACAGCACGACAAAATTAAAAGCACTTGAAGCGTTCATAAAATTAAAAAACACCCCAGACTGTATACGGTCCCATAACGAAGACCAGAATAAGGTCACTATGATAACTGCTGTCTATGTAAACAGTCAGTGTAAGTTTCTTTTGCTTGTTTGATATTTTGCATTCTTTGAATTCTAGTTATATTTAGTTTCCTTTGATCCTACATATTTATTGTATTTGTTAAAGCTGATATCAGATGCACGATTTGAGACATGTTAAAGTGTTTGTATCACATTATGTGTGTATGGTTTTATTAGAAACCAACAATTAGCAGCATTTGTCATCAGTGGAAATGTCTACTCCTACATGTTGAAAAGCAGAGAGGGACAGATGACGGAGTTTTAATGGACCCACCACTCTGGAAGCAACAGTCAAATCAATCTAAAATTCCTTCTAATTTATTACACTCACAGGGCATGATCAGTGTGTACAAGCGTGAAAGGTTTACAGGTGAAAGAACAGAAAGAGGACATATTCCTGTTCTGCTGCATCACTGTACCACTCCTACTGCCTACACTTACCATACCTGCTTTATCTGGGAAGAGACTGTACATTACAAATCCTGCACGGTAGCACTACAAGTACTGTTCTCCACTTGATACATCGCTTTGCATGTATTTCCTCTACTAAATGAATAAATGTAAGGGAAACTGCATGTACCTGATATTCTTGATAGTTCTTCAGTCCAATAACCAGGAATGGTTTGAAGGCTTCCATGTATTTCAGGAAGTCACTGCCCAAAACTACACACACACACACACACACACACGATCATTAGTTTTAACAGCTCAAATTGACATGCAGCTTTAACATGAGTCACTGACTTATTGAAAGGCTATAATGGGGAAATCTAGGGCACTAGATTGTCCACGATTAGGACAAAAGTGACTACACATACATTATATCCGTACCAGACTCGGATAAAGACATGAGCTGTATCCCACTCTGCACACCTAAGCGATAGTTCACATGACTTAACAGGCACTGTTTGCTGTACCTTGCTGGGATTTCCTGGTCATTATTATTGGCTGTGTTTAAGATCCCCATACTACAAAACTAACTAGTACACCAACTCTTACTCATTATTATGGAAGATAAGATGCAATTTGGGACAGAACCCAAGGCCTGTTTGACTAAATAAAAGAGTCGCTCGAGCTTCGAGTTGGCATAGATAAAGAGGTTGAGGGTAAATAAAGACTCGCAACTCTGACAGTCACTGGGCCGCGTCCCAAAGCATGCCGCGTCACTGTTGGTGTATATATGCATCAAACCAGATGAACACAACTATCACTGTACAGAGACATGTGGTGTATATATATATATATATATATATATATATATATATATATATATATATATATATATATATATATATATATATATATATATATATATAAAATCTACCTTCTACTAGAGTGCTAACAGCCATGAGTGCGTCCTCCTGCACCCCGCCAGAGCCAGCTGTGCTCTGAAACATGCGCAGGAGAGACGCCATGACCACGTCAGAGATCTGCAGAGCATCCTGGTGCTGCACCTTCCGCAGAACATTCTAGAGAGAGAGAGAGAGAACAAACAAGTGCAGAATGTAAGGTTTACATACTGTGTAAAGGGTGCATTTAATTTTTCCCCAGCCTCGTCGTAATCTAAACTTGTTTATAGATTTCACACAATTTTGTGCAAATATTAAACCACAGACACTCGAGGTGTTTCTCATTTCTGTAAACGCACCTCCTCGTTTCCTTCCCTCACATCTTAGCCCCGCCCCCTAAAGAATCCAAGAAAAGATGCAAGAAATGGGAAACGAGGACAGGAGGAACAGAGAAGCGTATTTAAGATTAAATGATTACTGAAGTAACACTACTAAACTGGGATCAAATCCTCACTCCACATCACACGTGAAGCTTTTATTCTTAACACGATTCTAATCATCACCCCACTTTCATTTATACTAACGCACGGATTTATCCGCACACGTTGTTTAGTTAACATTAGCAATGATGGCATCTTGTAATGTTTTCTGAAGTGTTTAACTTAACCTCCTCCCTCCATGTAGCCTCTGGGCACGCTAATAATTAGTACTTCAGGTGTGTGAGGTCATGTGGTAAATCGTCTCTACACTCATTGTTGACACCAAACAAACGGAGATTAAACCGACGCCGAATCGAACTGCACGGAAAGCAGAATCGAGATCATGTGGTCAAAGATGTCGTATGCTGCATTTTCCTTTCACACTAAAGGACCCTCCACGACAACGCGGTGTCTGGGTGAATAATAAGATGTAATGTACACGGCGTGGTGTGTATTGAGCAGTGTGAACAGACCTGCAGTGTGGCACAGAGCAGAGACTGGAGATCGTTAAACTGGATTCGATCTGAAGTGCTCTGGATGTGAGACTGAAAAAGGGGGAGAGAGAGAGATTAGCAACTTAGCAAGGAGACAAGTTCCTTGATATAACAGCCATCTTTTAGTGATGAATGACTGACCTCCATCTGCAGAACCTGCTGCAGGCGCTCCATGATGACCAGTGTGGTTTTCTGCACTGCAGGGTAACAGTCTTTAGCGCTGTTCTTCACTATCTCCATCAGAGCCTCGTACGCCGCGCTGCGCAGGTTGTTCTGGTGTCCGTCCGGCCTGTCACACAAACGTATACTGAAAGTCTACGCCAATGCAGATGTAGTCTCGTCCTTCTCGTTACTAACGCGTATTCCTCACATACTCTTAATATACCTCAAACGCACAGACAACACGAAAACATCAACCTAGTGACGGAGGAATGAAAATGACATGAAGAGAACAGAAAGAAGAAGAGAGACAGGCAGAAAAGGAAATAGAAAAAGAAAAGGAGACAAAGGCAGATGTTGAAAGAGACACAACAGACAGTAATAGAAAGGATATAAGTTCAGTTTTCAACCCCTCTACTGACCCGTGACTGGAGCCTACCTGTCTGTTGTTTCCAGAAGTTTCTGTACGATGAGTTCAAATGAAGAGGAGAGGCAGTAGGTGCTGGGTTCCTCCTGATCTTCGGCAGCGTCAGTGGCTTCATACGCAGCTTCAGCCAGACTGGAGAACGCCTGAACACAACCGGACCACTTCCATTAGCTAACCAGGTCGCGGGAGATAACTACATGTACGCTACCTTCACTGTTGAATCTCATATACCTACTAAGTCTGACCACGCTTCCTAATAATCCCTGAATAATAAATATTCTTAATATTAAATATAAAGGGTATTCCTATCAGGGACCAGAGGAATAGATCAACAAGGAGGTTAAAAGAGCCATCAGACATGTCAAAGTTAATTATAGAAATAAAATGTGGGATTAATAATAAATTAATAACTATTAAACTACAGTTACAGGTAATCACAGCTGTGTGACCAACAGTGTTACCAATAAGGACTTTTAATAAAATTTTACCCAGCAGACGTTGGAGGCAACACGTGGTTCGGCCCCTAACCCCTCGATGAGGCACTGCAGCAGAGGATTCAGGTACAGCTCGTTAATGGCAGCTTCGGGCAGCAGATCACAGATTCGTCCCACCGTCCACGCCGTGGTGTCCCTCACTACCACACTGGGATCCTTCATCAGCTCGATCAGGGTGGGCATGGCCTACACACATACACACACGTCAACACAAAGCTTTCCTGGGCGTGGTCAGGGGAATAAGAACAGACTGGTGTACTCGCCTGGATGACCAGTGGTTTCAGCTGGTTAAGTTCAGGTCCTTCCAGGATGGAGCCGAACGCCATGACGGAAGCGTCCCTGTAGCGCCAGTCCGGGTGTTTGATGTGCTCTTTGATGAAGGGGAGGACGTGAGGAACAACGTCGTCCTCGCAGCACGTGGCCAGGAGCATGAGACACACGCCGGCCGCTTTACACGGGTTCCAGTCGTCATCGTCATCATTCTCGTCCTGCTCACACACACACACACACACACACACACACACATCATTTACACTGCCATACATTAAACAAACAACAACTTCAGTATTTATCTACCAAAACAAGATATTAGTCAAGTCATTAAAAACATTCTTAATCTATTAGCAATAATTTCATTATTAATCTCACAGAACCACTAGACTCACACGGTGTATTACCAAACAACAAACTTTATTATTAGCAGCCCATGTAACTGCATTGTTAAGTTAATCTGGGTAATTAAGTGTTCAATACCACATGTAGTGCTTAAACACACACACAGTGAGTGTAGCACACCTGCTTAGTGAGAGTCTGTGTGAGAATGGGCACCAGGTACTGCAGAGCTCCTTTAGCGTAGAACTTGCTGGTGTGCTCCGGCGGCCGGCCCTGCTCCGATGCCTTAGACAATTTATTTAAAAAAACAAACAAACAGATAAAGGGTAACACATCACAGATACATTATCCACAGTTATACTGAGAGCACAAGGAATCACGTGTGTGTAGCTTTACACCCACACACACACACAGCACTCTCAGCAAACTGTTCATTACTTCATAATAAATACGATAAATAATGAATCAGTACAGACTGGTCATTAGAAAGCTAACTGAACACCACTGATGAGTACTGAACCAAAACGTTGCTATGGTAATAATGTCCTTAGTGTTGATGGAGACTTTGAATCAAAATCCTGCTTTTAAAAATCTTCAATACAGGTCAAATCTTTAATCTTTATTATATAGAAGGCAGAAAGCTGGCCTTACCTCCGTGGCTTCGATGGCCAGGTCCATCTCCTCATCACACACGTTGGACCAGAACTCAATTCCCTGCAGAGCAACTTCATCAATGTCACTCTTCATGGCTTCAATTGTGATCTAAACACACCACGGCAGGTGGGGGGGGACACAGACAGAGACATAAGGAGTGACATGACTCCAGTAACAATTTCTCTCTAAACATCATGCTTCTCTTTTTCTCCAACTCCGAGACCACCCACTAATCATGAATATTCATTAGCTCACTCGCATAAGCACATCCAGGTCTGATAGTGTTGCTCATTTACACACGCAGAGATCATTAACACTCCACATGTAGGCATAGACAAGATTAATTTCTCCAGTTTATAAATTCAGTATCCAGATGAGTATGTACTGAAGTACAGATACAGATGGTATCAGACCCCCTTGGTTTGGGACATAGCCCCGAATGAATACTCACTGCGAATAGCGCAGGCCCCATGTACGTCTCCATGTACTGATAATACAAGGACATGATCTTCACCAGGTTCTGTAATGCAGCCACCCTGACCTGAAACACACACGGGTTACTCATCCCATATACACCACTGTTCTGTACAGACTCAAGACCAAGGTTTAATAAACTCACCCTGTTGTCTGGACACTGTGTGGCTTCACAAACCACCTGCATGATGAAATGTCTTTCCGTCTATAGAGAGAGAGAGAGAGAGAGAGAGAGAGAGAGAGAGAGAGAGAGAGAGAGAGAGAGAGAAGAAAATTAACATTTCCTCATAACATATACGAAGCAGAATTTTAAATATAAAGAATTACTGATCACTAGGGTTGGGCGATGTGATCATAATCGCAATATCATAAAATGTCACAATATGCTTTACATTTCACACGTTTCCTATTATAACATATATATTTATGAAACATTAATGTATTGTTAAATCATGATTAACGTGAGGTGTTACACCTTGAGATCATTTCAAGATGTTCCTAACTACTGTAAAAACATCGTTCTAAATTCTCCCCGTTAATTAGTGTCGGAAATTGTGACATTCCTTCCCTTTACATAATAAAGTCATTATTTATAGATTTAATTCCGACCCTTCCCTGTAATAAAAGTCTTCCTACATTAGTACAGGGGCTACTGAATACTTCTCTATGGGACGGCTGTTCAGAACATGAGATTAAATATTAAATCAACATTTTAGTGTCCAGGTGAGTTACACCGCGTTACACCTCTCCACTGTTCCTGCAGGGTTTAGTGCCCGCTCTCAATTTATATATAAACTCTCATAACTAAAATAACTTATTGTTAAGGTAATATTACTGATCTTGATCTCTTCTTTTAGATCGGCTCCAAAATAGATTAGAGTTATCTAGATGTATTCGAGTTAACAGATCGTGAGATCGTCCGAATCACCGATTATTTTCAGACTTATGTTAGTTATTCATTGGCTTGATTTCAGTAGAATTTGTATTGATAAAAGCACTGCTATTTTCGTGTCCTTGTTAGACGTGATGCCTGGTAACTCGTGTCTGAGTGGAGATGTTCTCTTGACCCACAGGACATTATGTCTGATGGTAAGAACAGCTTGAGGGTGTGTGCGTTCTTCACAATTCCTTTTTCTGGAATTTACCCTCATGTCATAGTCTGGCTGCAGTTTTCATGGAGTGACCCTGTATTAACAAAACTAAAATAAATACAATTATATTTCTATATCTACAACAATAACGACTAACATTTTTAGGAAATAAACTGCTGCTCAATCAGTGTGTGTAACAGAAAAATGTAATGAATCCCTAAAGTGTAATTCATCATCATGATACATCATATTACCCAGCCCTATTTCTCATCACTCTTCTCCACTGTACCTGTATGTGCGTTTATAACTCTCTCTCTCTCTCTCTCACACACACACACCTTATAGCATGAGTCATTCCAGTGCAGTGTGAGTAAAATGGAGTACGAATTACACTATTTTCATTTTTAAGCTGTACTTTTATCACAGCCCTCCATTTTGTGCTTACGGAGGAAACACACTGCAAAAACAAAAATGATAAACATGATTAATCCCACTGACTAAGTATTGCTGGGGGTTATTCACTACTGACAAACTGATCTCAAATGTCCTTTGGTATGGTTACACTCCGTGTGCGTGTGTGTGTGTGTGTGTGTGTGTGTGTGTGTGTGGGAGTACCTCCTTGTCGAAGTTGGCTTTAGTGAACTCCAGAGAGTTGAGCAGAGCATTGGTGGCTGCTAATTTGACGTTGTTGCTCGGCTCCTCTTTCCTCATGCCCTGTATGATGGCCGTCAGAATCTGATTAGCGCTGTCCTGGAGCTGCTCTGGATCCTAAACACAAACACACACACACAGACAAATACGCGTTACTCAACAGTGCAGTTCTGGAATTTTGTACTGTGATTGGTCAGAAGGTGGTGGTGAAGGTAAAGGAGACTCACGATGTCCTGACAGATGTATCCGATTGCCTCCAGCGTGGACTCCTTCATATGTTCAGTGCTGCTGGGGTCAGTGACGTTGGCCACCAGCTGAGGAATGAGCTCAGGCCACTGACTGACAGGGATCTCAGCACACGCAATACCGGCCACGCACTGAGAGGCGGAGCTCGGCCTGTACGTCTCCGTACCCAGAGTCTGTAGCACCTGAGGAGGGAAATACAGGGTTATACAGGGTGGCCCATAAATACAGCACAAGACATAGGTTAACGTAGAGTCTTTTTCTTTTTAAGACCATGATGCATTAGAGCAAGTTAAAACAAAAACTGGACAAAACGTAGATCAAGATCTGCAAATAAAAGCTTTTGTTGTGCTGTTTTGATCATTTTCTCCTATGCTGCTGGATTTATGGGACACAGTGTACACCGCTTTCTGACCTGCTTCTTAGAAATTCAACATATTGTGTTTATTTATTTATATATATAAAAAAAACGACTAGTGTCAGAGTGGCCCCTACGCGACCTAAGGGCTACATGACCCTAGTCCACCCTCATATCTACTTTGATCTTCAAAAGTTAATAACCGGAGCACAGTCATGTATGCTGTATCCCGGCACGTGTTTTGTGAACACAAGGTGCTTCCTTACGTAGTTCTTGATCTCGCGGCGAGCGTTGGCGTCGATGGCCAGCCATCTCTGCTGATACTGCGCTTTCACGTCCGGGTCCTTAGACGTGAGAGAGTTCTTCACCTGCAGGCCGGCGGCGACTCGGGCCACCTGTGTGTTCCCAGGGTTCGCCAACACTTTCGACAGCTCCACCAGGAACGTAGGCTGTAGGGAAGAGGTCAAAGGGCAGATCAGACACACAGACATAGCAAACTAATGACTCTCATCCGAGGATACTAAGCAAGCGTCACACACCAGCACACGGTAAATAACAGCCTACAGGGATTATACGGTCCAATACGGAAATGTGAGATAAATCGTCTGTATTCATCTGAAGTGAGAAACACGAAAGTGAGAAAAGTAGTTTTCAGATTCAATATTACTAGGACTGTGACTAAGCGTTATTTATATAATGGATTAATTGTTGCAGCTGTAGATATTAGACACACAGACAGAGCTGGTAGAACCTGGTATCACAGATTAACGCAGCTCATTACACAGGTCTAAACTCCTCCAGGAAGCTTAACACGATTTATAACAAAATCTCAACCACTCGAATTAACCAACACCGTCTCAATCTTCCTGCATAACACTGATTCTTGGGTGGAGCTACAAATGAGCTCGGTTAGCGAGGTCGCTAAAACTCCTAGGTGTGAATCAATCACGTCTGAGATTAGTGGATAACGAGCCAGTTCACTGCTCAGCTAACATCTGTGACATTTAAGCTCATTAGAAATGCAAAGAGTCTGAACGTGTCTGAACAGAACCCAGGCAGGTTCTGAGAACATGAAGAGTGAGCAGTGGTCCCGTTCCACTCCAAAGGGAAAAGTGACTCGACTCTGAATCGACTCTCAAAAACACGGCATGACAACATTTTAGACCAATTATTAATACAATGATCTAATCATTTACATAGCACTGCCACTGTACGCCATGCTCGGGTGAATTCTACACACACTCCTCAGCAGTTAGTTTTAGGGGATGTTTAGGGGGAAGCCACACCGGGTTTATTTATTGTTGTGCTGTTTACATTAGTGCAGTTTTAGTTTAATTCAGACTGGATAAACAGACTAAAGGGTGTGAACACACCTTCACATGAGATCAACCCAGACCTAATAACGGCACAGCCTGTGTGTAATCCTCTTCAAGACTGCACCAGATGTTGGGGTGTGGGTGTGTGAGAGAGAAATTTAATTATTTACCCCCCTACACACACCTGAAGCGTAAACATTTCGCTAACGCATCAAAACCGAACCGCATCCGGGTTTCAATCCCCTCGGAACGGCACTGTGAGAAAGCTAAGCTAAGCTAGCAGACCTAAGCCATGCTAAGCGAACAGCTCGAAGCTAAGCGTGGCGGCAGAGTTGAAAGTGAAGTGCGCAGCTGCACTCGGCTAGCTCCTGGGGGACAAAACTTACCAAATTCTCAATGGCAGCTTGCTCCAAAAACTTCTGTGCCGCCTCCAGCTCATTCCGGTCTACCAGAACACAGACACACACAAAAAAAGAGAAAAGAGAACTTCGATCAGAAATATATTCATTAATAAAGCCGACATGGAGCAAACATGCACAGCAAAGTTAGCAGCAACGGGGTGTGATGCTAGCATGCTAACTCGCTAGCATCAAGCTAAAGAAGTTTCAAGTCGTCTAATTATTATAAATGAAAACATTTCCACACCTGTACATCTCATTACAACGCAAAATAAACGTGTTGCACATCGCTAGTGTGAAAGGTATATCCTGTTAAATAAACGGGATTACTTCCTTATTAATAATAATAAAAAAACACCGCACTTTAAACTTATTCAACTATTAAATCCGACCATTAAGCACACACACACTAATTAAACCAATTGATTATATGCTTTTACAAATTAACTCAAGCTGGGAAGTTAGCTTAGATTTCATCTCAATGCACAAAACGGTGAGAAACTGAACATTTTATCATCTACATCTTTAAAGTGATTATTCGCTGCACTTTAATCAACTCGTGTCAAGGTTAAGATGAATATATATTTAAAATAATACTCCACGCTCACTCACAATCAGAAGACTTAACATTAGATCTGGTTATTAAATCAGTTCTGTGGTCATTAATACAGAGTTATAAAGCAAACAGGGCGATAATAATGTAGAGATAAATGTAAATAAAGATTATATATATATATATATATATAGATAGAGAGAGAGAGAGAGAGAGAGAGAGAGAGAGAGAGAGAGAGCATGTGAAAGAATGAGGGAGAGGCGGAAATGAAGCTGAGTTAGCATGAATGCTAAAGGCGTGTGTGTGTGTGTGAGAGAGAGAGAGAGAGAGAGAGAGAGAGAGAGAGGTGATGGCCGCCCGGTGAACCGGTAAACTTCGCTTCCTCGTTCACACCGACTCTCCTGTCCCTCCGTATTCCCCTCATCTCCGCACCTCAGCTCGGTAAACTCCCCGTTTTCCCGCCACACGATCCACCCGTGAGGGAATTTTTCCCTCTTTAAGATGCTAACCATGCTAACACACGGGGTTCACGCGCCGCTACGGCGCTGTGCTCGCGCAGGCCTCGGCACGCGCACCCCTCCCTCTCACTCTTAACTTTTCGAAGCTAACACGCTAGCGGAGAGAGAGCGGGAAAGCACACGGTGCGCACTGAGGCGCAGAAACACAGCACAAACACATCGCGGGTCATCGTGTGAACGGTGCAGTCACCTGGAGAGACGGTTTTTTCGAGGATTGTTATCAGCTCCATTCCGTCCCCCGGTACGCTGCGGTGCTGCTCGGCTAAGCTAACGATAACGCTAAATGCTAACGCTAACAGCTAGTTTACGAATTACCGCGCACACAACTCTGCTTTTTTTATATATATATATTTGTATTTCCAGCGGTGTCGTTACACCAAAAAGTGCGCAAAAAGATAAGATCTAGAAGGCTATCGCCGCACGCTGACAAAACCCTAAAATCCTCCAACTGGTCTGTGTTGAAGTTTTTTGGGTTTTGCGGACTGCTCGCTCCTCCCGGCTCCACTCCTGTAGCAGCTGCTGCCTGTGTGTGTTGTCGCGAGGTGGGGGTGGGTGGTGGGGGGGAAGTAGGGCCGCGCGCGCTGGTGCGACTTCCGCTGAACAACGTCACATCTGGCGCATGCGCACTAAAATCACAGCCATAAATCATCCCACCCCTTCCGCAGCTTTTCCTTTTTTTAAGCGTTCATTCATTCCCTGAATAATTTACTGAAAACTAAATACAAATTAAACTGGCTCTTTACATACATACACACACATACATACACACACACACATACACACACATGCATACATACATACACATACATACAGACACACATACACACATACATATATACACACACATACATACACACACATACATAAAGACACACATACATATATACACATACATACATACATACCCACATATATAGACACAAACATACATACATACATACATATACAGACAGACAGAGATAGATAGATAGATAGATAGATAGATATACAGACAGACAGATATACAGACAGACATATAAATAGATAGACAAATAGATAGATAGACAGACAGAGCTGTTGAGCGGTTGGGACGATATGTGAACTGCAGGGTGTCCAGTGAGGGGGCAGCAGGGTGTTGATGTACCTCGTGATGAGCCTCTGGAAGCACTTCATGATGATGTGTGTGAGTGCGACTGGATGGCAGTCGTTGATGCAGGACACTGAAAACTTGTTTGGCACGGGGACAATGGTGCTGGCCTTGAAGCACGTTGGAATGATGGCGCTGCTCAGGGAGATGTTGAAGATGTCAGTGAGAACATCCAGCAGCTGGTCTGTACATCCTCTGAGCACTCTGCCAGGAATGTTGTCTGGTCCAGTAGCTCTCCATGGGTTGACTTGCGCAGAGTTTTCCTCACATCAGCCGTTGTTAGACAGAGCATCTGGTCGTTTGTAGGAAAGGTGGTCTTCCTCGCTACCACGTCATCCTGCACCTCAAACCTAGCATGGGAGTTGTTCAACGCATCTGGAAGGAGGCATCTCTGTCACAGGCAGGTGATGTTGTCCTGTAGTTGCTGATGGCCTGAATGTCCTACAACATGAGTCTAGTGTCACCACTGTCCATGAAGTGACTGTGGATTTTCTGGGCTTGTGCGCACCTTGCCCCTCTGATGGCCCTGGCGCAGTTTAGCCCTCGCTGTTCTTAGGGTCGCCTTGTCATGGGTGCTCAGCAGAACACGCACCTTTGCAGTCATCCACGGCTTCTGCTTGGAGCGTGTAGTAATGGTCTTGGAGACAGTGCACTTGCTGATGTAGCTGGTCACTGATGCCGTGTATTCCTCCAATTTGGTGGAGTCACCATCATTTGCAGCCTCAGTGTGCCAGTCATGTCAAGATGTCACAGTCAGTGTCCTCAAAACAGACCTGAAGAGCAGAGACGGCTCCTGCAGGCCAGGTTTTCACCTGATTCAGAACCAGTTTGGAGAGTCTGATGAGCGGTGTGTATGCTGGGATTAACATGATAGAGATGGAGTCTGAGTAGCCGAGGTGGGGGCGGGACTCCACCCGGTACGCACCAGGAGAGTTTGTGTTCTCCCCCTCCTTAAAGACATATAGACAGAGATAGATGGATAGACAGAGATAGATAGATAGACAGACAGGTATCATGTGATATAGTAACCAACAAAATTGAAGTGAAAAACACCATATTAAAACAGATCATGTGGCTGTGTTCAGAATGAACCAATCATGTTCAATTTCATGTTTAAGAGTAATTATCATACAACTGTCAACGAAGTGATTCTGATTAACCCCAAATAAAGAGCAGCTGTTTCTGTAGGAGTTTCTTCACATCTTGTTGGTTTCATCCGACTGCTGAAGCAGAAGTGCTTACAGAGCATGTACAGGATCTCATGGAACACTGTGAAGGCCATCATGAACAAGTGGAGAAAATGGAGCACCGTAGTGACGTCCCTCCAAAACCGATGAATTGACAAGAAGAAAACTTACCAGGGAGGCTGCCAAGAGACCTACAGAAACATTAAAGGAGCTGCAGGAACATCTGACAAGTGCTGATTACCCTCTGCATGTGACAACAATCTCTCGTATTCTTCAGAAATATGTCTGGGTCATGGGGTAGGGAGGCTAGACTAAGCCCTGTCTCACAAAAAACATCCAAACTCAACTAAATCAGCCCAAACCATGTGGCAAAATGTGTTCTGATCTGATAGATACGTTTGGCTCAAAAACAAGACAGCTTATCACCTAAAGAACCCCCATACCCAAGGTGAAGCATGGTGGTGGCAGCATCATGCTATGGAGCTGCTTCTCATCAGTGGGGACTGCGGCCCTAAGATAGAGGGAATCATTCATAGCTCAAAATACCGATCTATTTTAGCACAACACCAGCATGCATTGTTACTCTCATGCTGCTGTAAAACTTTAATTTAAGTTTACAGCATTTCACTCAATCATAAACACACCCTCGCGCTAGTCCACTCCATCAGGGACTAACAGGACCATCAGTCTAAAACCCTGAAAACATGAAAAAGAAAACAGAAGACAAGCAATAAAAGATAAACAATGCTAACATGCTAATTTAAGTGCTTGGTGAAGAGGTAGGCCTGTAGTCTCTGTTTGAAGACAGTCAGGGGGACGTTCATTCAGCAGCTGGGTGCAGGACAGAGAAGAGCCATGAGTTCAACATGAGGGACTCATAAAAGATCCTCTCATCATAACCTACCTTCATTTAGTATTCAGTAGCTTTTGTTATTAAAACTATACTCAATATTTGTGGCTTTCAGCACAAATGGTGAACATATTGAACAAAGACACCGCTTATTTTACAATTTATTTTATTTATCCACCCCTCCATTTCCTCTGCAATTCAGTCTGGACCAGCGTTGTGGAGAAGTTAACTAAATGTGGTGATGCTACTAACTGAACTACATTTGAAAGTTTTTGTCTGGTTATAACGGCGCTCTTCCCTGCATACCTGCGGTGCTGATAGGAATTACTCGCCTCACTGTAGCTCACACGGACAGGAAGTGACTATCTGATGGACACGTAAAGCGACCAATCACAGTTAGTTATGTGCTGTATGGGGCGGGGAAATGATACCATAATAAATGAACACTGGAGTTTATTCTCTGATACGAATAATATTACTGGCACGTTGTTTTTAATGGGCAACACAACACAATGTTTACATTTACTTACAAATAAAATCAAATCAACGTATAGAATTATTTTAGCAGTGTGTGCCGGGGGGGGTTATTTTATGTTCTGAATACAGCAGTCTGATTGTATTTCTCAACATCTGGTTTAAGGGCACAGCAAGAGAAAAAGTTCCTGTCTTAACTTATTTATTATTTCCATGATTTATTCATGGATCAGTGGTGAAAAAAACCCCATAAATAAATAAAAATAATAATTCATGGTTGCATGCATGATCATTGGCTTATCAGAAGAATGGGTTATAAAGTTCAGCACACGACTCATCCTTATTATCCACGGTGGAGCGGGAGATGGCGACCGATTCGGATAACGAGAACACCAGTTACCCGTGGCGTACTCCTCCAAGTTCCTGTACCTTAAGAAAGCGAAGAATAAATCTTACACCTTTATTTGTAACCTTTTCAAACCAAAGATTAAAATACTCGGCCCAACACTTGGATTATATTACAGGATGCATATACCGGTGAACGCGATTGTCGTGGTAAATGATAAGTAGCCGTGATAAGTAGCCTAACATGCACATTATAAATTCATAATTGTTCTGAATTATCGTTAAACTGTGTTTAAGTCCGTTATGCAGAATTATACACGATTAATCATAAGCGGATTCACAATCATGACATCAAACGTGTTGATTTTTAATTAGCTTCAGTGTAGTTAGCTACCTTTTTTTTTTTTTTTTAAAGAGTAGCTTGACTGTAGCTTAACAAATTCAAACTATGAGTAGCTTATAACTTGTTCAGAGATGTCAGTCCTTCCCATCACAGCAGCTAGCAACTGAGACATGAAGCCAAGGACGGCATCTACTCAACCTGCTGCATCACAGGGCAGCGTCACACGCGCAGAGGAACGCGCTATCTGCCCTCTTCCACATACACGAGCACCTCACAAACCTCCTCGACGTCACCGCCGGGAGCGCGAGAGCCTGCATGGCGCGGCGGCGTCAGGACCCGAACACGCGGTCCCCAGAAGACGGCGAGCACTTTCCCGCTGCACCGAACAGGAGTGTCATTATCGCTGTTAGAATATAAAGACTGTGTCATTACTGACGAGTGTACGCCGTGACACTCCGGAACTTCCTGTGATGGAGTACTTTCAGTTTCAGGTATAGATACAGAACCTTCCACAAACATAAACCCAAACCGGACCGGAACTACACTCCAGGATATCCATGCAGTTCAGTTCAAGGAGATTAGCGTTTATTAGTTACCTGAAGAAACACGTCTTAAATGGAATTTTTAGTGAACTGTAGAACAAATTTCTATGCTTACAGGAACAGAAATATGTAACTGAACTGAAGGTGATATTAGATAATGTAAGTATTTATATAATAAGGCTGTGCTGATTCATTTAACACCAGGAGAAAGCAGCCAGACTTT
>NC_030439.2:21547842-21567842 GCF_001660625.3 Ictalurus punctatus
AAAGAAAATAAAAATCATGTATATATAAAATTTATTTTAGTTTATATTGTGTGTATAAGTATTTATTCATTATTTTTACGGATGCACAAAAAGCACTGAATTAAACTCCAGTCCTAAATGAATAATATATATTCTAGTGTGTGTGTGTGTGCACGAGTGTGTGTGTGCACGAGTGTGTGTGTGTGTGTGTGTTGGGTTGTTTTCTGTTTTGTATAAACAGTTGTGTAAAGTTTTAGTCTGAAGTTTATATTTGTAACACTCAGTTTATGGATTTTATTTTAAATAAACAAAAAAAGGGTACTGAAAGTTTGCCCCGCCCCCATCCGATTAATCGAAAAAAATCATTGTTAGTTGCAGCCCTAATTTGTTTGTCACTGATGTCTAGAGATGTGAGGAGGTTAATATTAATATGTTAATGTTTATGTTAATATTAAAGTTAATATGTTAATGTTATGAGTGAGATCTATAAACATTTTATTTCTAATTTTAATTTATTGGAGACTTATTATCATGGTAAATTTCCTTCTTTCTTTCATTCAGATCTGTCGCGCTAACCCAGTTGTAATTCTGATCTCAGATCTGATCAGAAACTGGATTTTAGTCTGGTATAGTTTAGAGGCCTGTAACTGCACCGGCGTTCCCTTCCACTCCTGTCTCAACCATCATCTAATCTAATCTAATCTAATCACCATTATCAGAGAGGATATGCATTATGTCAAGTGATTACAATTAAAGTCCATGTGTAAATACAGTGCTGTGAAATAGTATTTGCCCCCATCCTGATCTCTTCTGTGTTTGTGTACATTTCACAATAAATTGCTTCAGAAATTAAAACAAATCTGAGATAAAACAAAGGCGACCTGAGTAAACACTCTATACAGTTTTAAATGATAATGTTATTTATTGAAGCAAAAAAGTTATCCAATACCAATTGGGCCTGTGTGAAAATGTATTTGCCCCCAAATCTATGGAACTGCATTGATAACGGGGTTCAGCTGGACGAGACACAACCAGACCTGATCACTGCAAACCCTGTTCAATCACATCTACACTTACATAGAACTTTTTCAGCAGCAGGAAGTTGGTTAAAAGATCTTACTCAGTAACACACTGTGGCAAAGTTGAAAGAGATTCCAGAAATGATGATGAAGGTGATTGAAGTACATCAGTCTGGGAAGGCTTACAAAGCTATTTCAGAGGCTCTGGGACTCCAAAGAACCACAGCGAGAGCCGTTATCTCCTAATGGAGAAACTCAGCACAGTACTGAACCTTCCCAGAAGTGTCCGACCTTCCAAACTTCCTCCAAGGGCACAGCAACGACTCATCCAGGAAGTCACAAAAGAGACAAGGACAACATCAAAGGACCTACAGGCATCTCCTGCATCAATAAAGGTCACTGTTCATGACTCCACGATCAGAAAGACACTGGGGGAAACGGCTCCATGGAAGAGTGGTGAGGTGAAACCACTGCTAACCCAGAAGAACATTAAGACTCATCTGAATTTCACCAAAACACACCTCGATGATCCTCAAACCTTTTGGGAGAATGTTCTGTGGACTGATGAGTGGAGAGTGAAACGGTTTGGAAGACAGGAGTCCCGTTACATCTGGCGTAAACCAAACACAGAATTCCACAAAAAGATCATCATACCTATGCTGAAGCATGGTGGAGGCAGTGTGATGGTGTGGGGATGCTTTGCTGCTTCAGGGTCTGGGTAGCTTGCAGTAATTGATGAACATTTACAATTTACAGTAATTGATGAACATTTACAAGTACATGAATTCTGCTCTCTACCAGAAAATCCTAAAGGAGAATGTCCTTCAGTCCGTAAATTGAATCTCGAGCGCAACTGGATTATGCAGCGAGACAACGATCCAAAGCGTAGGAGTAAATCCTAGAAGTGACTGAGAGACTGATCTCCAGTTATCAGAAGAGTTTGGTTGCTGCTAAAGGTAGCACAACCAGATTTTAGGTTTAAGGGGCAATTAGTTTTTCACATGGGTGATAGGTGTTGGATAACTTTTTTTGCTCCAATAAAACTGTTGTGTGTGTTTACTCGGGTTCCCTTTGTCTTATGTTGTATTTCCTTTGAAGATGTAAAACTATTTAGAATGAGATATAAACAAACACAAGAACCTAGGATTTCACTTTTTCACAGCACTGTATAAATTAGGGGGTAAATTAGGGGGTAACCCATTATTTGGACTGATGCATTCCTGAAAATAGACAGACTGTTGAACTGCTGTGGGGAAAAAATAAATCACATTTGTTAACTGCTGTGTAAATAATTTAACAGGCTCACCAGCTGATTTACTCATAACTTTCATAATAATCCTTCTCTACATCATCATCAGTGAAATACTAAATCAAATCTCATCACAGACGATTCAGCCTGAAGTTTAAACCCCTGATATAAGTGTGTGTAGTCATTAAACATTAGAAATGAAAGGTTTTGAGCTGTATTTTCTATTTTCTGCGCTCTCTCTTTAAACAGTACACAAATATAATAAATCACTGGAGCAAATAGACACTGCGTCCTTCAGGAAAGAGGCACAACTTAACTACCAGGGTTCTGGTGAAGGCTTTGAAGGCATCAGGTCTCAAAGTATATACATCCACCATCAAGAGAGTCCTACATCACCATGGGCTGAGAGGCTGTCACACAAGAAAGAAGCCGCTAGTCCAAGACCGGCAGAAAGAAAGCCAGACTGAAGTGTGCAGGTGATCAGCAGGCTTTAAGAGGAGACTTCTCTGATAAGATGAATCAAAAATGGTACTGTTTGGTCATATTGATCAGCACTTTTTATGGAGGAACAAGGGTTTATAATCAAAAGAACATCGTTCCAACTGTGAAGAATCATGTTGTGAGGTGTTTTGGTGGAAAAGGGACTGGTGCACTCCAGAAAACAGACAGCATCATGATGAAATACTGAAGCAACACCTCAAGAAATCAGTCAGAAGGTTAAAAATTGGTCATAACTGGGTTTTAAAGGCAGAACAATGATCCTAATCAAACCTCCAAACAACAAAGTGAAAGTATTGCAGTGATCATCACAAAGCCCTGACCTGAATCCCATAGAACATTTGTGGACTGAAGTGAAAACGCGCAGTGAGGCCCAGGAACCCAGCTGAGGTACAGCGGTTCTGTCAGGAGGAACGGGCAAAACCTCCAGCAGAGTACTGTGAGAAGCTGGAGGAAGACTACAGCAAGAGTTTGATTCAAGTTAAAGCAAGTAAAAGACAACAACAACAAACGGTGACAACAAAAGGTCAATGTCTGATCCACTGAATATCTGATCTAATAAATAAAAGTAAAAGTCTGGTTCTTAGCTATTAGTGTGAAATGACCTGTTATCAAAATGAAGCAGAAACACTGACTGAAATAACACAGGAAGTGTACAGCAACATGAAGTGTGTGGAGTGTGAAAAAGTGTGTGCGCACGCGTGTTATTACACTACTGTTGTGCTTAGAATCTCAAAAAAGCCCAAAAGTTTGGACATTTTTAAACGTATTAGTCCGTGTGTGGAGTCTGAATCAGACTGAAGTCGACTCCTTTGGCTTGCTTTCAAACTGAACGTTATTAAACAAATGAGGGGTGTGTAGTGATGAAGATGTCCTCGTAAAACTCTTTTCTCCGTTAGTCAGGAACACGGTGGTGTAGAAAGCACAGAGAACACGGAGCTGGCGCTAAATAAAGGATCAGATGATTCTAGAAATATCTAGTTTAAACATTTTACACAGTTTATTTTCTCCCAGAATACACACGCTATTTCTACAGCTCTGTACTTTGGCTCAGTTTATCAGCTCTCTAAATACATGAAAAACACACAAACAAACAAACAAACAAACAATCTACAAAAACTCAACACACACACTGATTCACTTCCTGCAGTGAGTCGATTCAGTGTTATTTGGTCAGTAGAAGTCTACATCACTCAGACCTGAGTGTGTTCTCATGTGGGTAAAGAACCACACCAGGTTTCTGTTCAAACACTGAACACTGTGTGTGTGTGTAAAAAAAAAACATTACTTTTAACTTTAAACAGGATACAAGCTGATTTCTTTTACAACCCCAATTCCAAAAATGTTGGGACAGTATGTAAAATGCAAAAACAAAGACTCACTTGAAAATTCAGTTCACGCTGTACTATACTGAAAACTAATTATTAACATTATTTGATGTTTAGCTTTGTGAATTTTATTTAGTATTGAAAACATACACTCAATTTAAATCTGATGACTGCAACACACTCCAAAAAAGTTGGGACAGTTGACTGTTTACCGCTGTGTAACATTAGATTTTCTATTAATAACACTTATTAAGCGTTTGGACGCGGAGTGAAGACTCCAGTTGGTTAAGTTTAACTAGTGGAATTTTCCCCATTCAACCATTTTTGCATTTGTTCAGCTGCGCGACTGTACGAGGACTTCATCGCCTTATTTTACACTTCATAATGCACCACACGTTCTCAATGGGAGACGGGTCAGGACTGCAGCAGGCCACGCTCGCACCTGCTCTCTCTGCTCACACAACCATGCTCTTGTAATCTGGGCAGAATGTGGTTTGGCGTTGTCCTGCTCTGGATGGCAGCGTATGTTCCTCCAAAATGTGTACATATCTTTCTGCATTAATGATGCCCTCACAGATGTGCAAGTTACCCCATACCATGGGCACTGACATGCCCCCAAACCATGGGCACTGACACGCCCCCAAACCATGGGCACTGACACGCCCCCAAACCATGACAGGCGCTGGCTTTTGGACCTGATGCTGATAACAGCTCATCGGGCCACAAAACACAATTCCACTGTGCTACTGTCCATCTAGGATGAGACTGAGTCCAGAGAAGTGGGCGGAGCTTCTGGACAGTGTTGATGTACGGCTTCTGCTTTGCATAGTAAAGCCATAACTTGCATCTGTGGATGCAGCGGCGAATGGTGTCGACTGACAAAGGTTTACCAAAGTATTCCCGAGCCCATGTCAGGATCTCTGTTACAGACTCATGACGGTGTTTAAGACGGTGACGTCTGAGGGAGCGGAGATCACGCGCATTCAGAAATGGTTTTCAGCCTCGCCCTTTACGCACCGAGATTTGACCGGATTCCTCGAATCTTTTAATTATATTGTGCACTGTAGAAGGTGAAACGCCCCAAATCCTACCGATTTGTCTTTGGGAAATGTTCTTCTCAAAGTGTTCTCGACCCGTCCTTGCTCTTGAAGGACTCTGCCTTTTTTGGAGGCTCCTTATATACTATGATTAGACGATAGAGAATTGCCCCGTCCCAATTTTTTTGGAACGAGTTGAATGCATCAATTTCAAAATAAACGTTTATCTTTGAAAAACTATGCAACTGATTAGTTAAAACATCAAATACCCTGTCTTTATGTTTTTTTTTTTTAAATACAAGTCAAAGTACATTTACACATCACTCCTCTTTGGTTTTAATGTGTCTATGATGTATACCTTACCCTGCATTTCACACTAAACGTGTTTTAGTTTTAGTATATATATATATATATATATATATATATATATATATATATATATATATATATATATATATATTTACATTACTTCTTGCACATACACCTGTTGTTTAATTCATTATCATTTTAATTCAACTCAATAGTTCAAAATGAGCATGAAAATGAAACTCAATCCAGCTTAAGGTTTGTAATAAAGATATTAATTCTGACACTTAAATAACTTTAAATCGTGAATAAAACTTTTATTAAACGCATTACTCTGAAAAACACTAACTTTCTCCAACACTTTATTGGTCTACATCACTACATCAGCTTATTAACACTTAGTTTTATCAACATAAAAATGAGAAAAGTTCACATTAGGAGATAAATAAGTGTCTAGACAATGTCTGGTGTTATTAATCCACTGACTTTTCCGAATGACAAATGAATAAATCTTTAACACAACACTTTCTTAGCAAGACTAACACTGACTTGTATCAGGAAATAAACTAGCCAGCTAGCTTGTTAGCATAGCATAGCTACGTGTTTTGAAAAGCAGCATATTTTACTTTTTCGAGTCAGAAATTTTTCACATCAGATTCAGAACTTTTCGCTGTTAAACAGGACCGGAACCGGGCTGTTAGTTTAAACTACCGAGTGATTAGCCGGTCTCATTCGGTTAAGTGATAACAGCTAGTTACAGGCAGCTAGCTAGCTAGCTTCACTACGACGTTTCGATTCGGTTCTGTGGGAATATCGTGATAAAGACATTACATTTGATTAACACTAATGCAGGAACAGAAGGGCTGATGGTGAACTGTGTGCTGAGTGTTTACTGTTACTCTGTCACTACAGTAATAATAAAACCAACACATACACCGGGATGTGAGGTAGTTAGCTAGCCGGGTTAGCAGTGTTGCTAAGGCTAGCGTACCTTTCTGTATCCGCAGCTGGGCCGCGCTGGCTTTCTTTCCCCCGGCCCCGGTTCTGTTTCCCCCCGCGGACTCCTCATCCTTCTTCTGCTGCTTTAAAGAGAACAGTTTAATCATGGCTCCGAGTGTGTGTATGTGTATGTGTGTGTGTGTGTGTGTGTGTGTGTGTGTATGTGTGTGTGTGTGAGTGAGAGAGAGAGAGAGACTGTGTGAGTGTGTGTTCTCCTCCCAGCACCGAGCTAACGCTAATGCTAATGCTAATCTCAATCTCAATCTCTCTCTCTCTCTCTCTCTCTGGAGTGTGAAGTTATAGAGCCGGGACACACTCTGTCTATCTGTCTATCTGACTGACTGACTGACTGACTCTCTCTCTCTCTCTCTCTCTCTCTCTCTCTCTCTCTCTCTCTCTCTCTCTGTGTGTGTCTCTCTTCCCCCTCTCTGTCGGTCTGTGCCTTCCTGTGTGTTAGAATGTCTATCTATCTATTTGTCCATTTACCTGTCTCTATGCTTGTTTCTCTGTCTGTCTGTCTGTCTCTCACTGTCTCTATTTCTTTCTCTGGATGTCTGTCTCTCTCTGTTTGTGGAAAGTATTCCGACTGTCATTATTATTAATTTTATTCATTTTGTAAAATTGATTCCTTTTTTTGTCTATAAAAACATTCCATGAACAAACACACAACCACACACACAGATGTATGTTTGTAATAAAGTATTAAAAATAAACACATTTACACAATGAGATATTGAGTGAGTGAATGAATGAGTGAACAAGTGAGTGAGTGAATGACTGAATGAGTGAAGTATAGAGTGAGTAATTGAGTGAGTGAGTAATTGAGTGAGTGAGTGAATAAATGAGTGAGTGAATGAATGAGGTATTGATTGAGTGAGTGAGTGAATGAGTGAGTGAATGAATGAGTAATTGAGTGAGGGAGTGATTGAGTGAGTGATTGAGTGAATGAGAGTGGTGAGGGGTGAGAGTGGTGAGGGGTGAGAGGGTGAGAGTGGTGAGGGGTGAGTGGGTAAGAGGGGTGAGAGTAGTGAGAGGGGTGAGAGTAGTGAGAGGGGTGAGAGGGTGAGAGTAGTGTGAGGGGTGAGAGTGGTGAGGAGGTGAAAGGGGGTGAGTGTAGTGAGAGGGGTGAGGGGTGAGAGTGGTGAGGAGGTGAAAGGGGGTGAGAGTAGTGAGAGGGGTGAGAGTGGTGAGAGTAGTGAGAGGGGTGAGGGGGTGAGAGGGGTGAGAGTGGTGAGGGGTGAGAGTAGTGAGAGGGGTAAGGGTAGTGAGAGGGGTGGGGGTGAGAGTAGTGAGAGGGTGAGGGGGTGAGAGGGGTGAGAGTAGTGAGGGGGTGAGAGGGTGAGAGGGGTGAGAGTAGTGAGAGGGGTGAGTATAGTGAGAAGGTGACAGGGGTGAGAGGGTGAGAGTAGTGAGAGGGGTGAGGAGGTGAGAGTAGTGAGAGGGGTGAGATGGGTGAGATGGGTGAGAGTGGTGAGAGGGGTGAGTGTAGTGGGAGGGGTGAGGGGGTGAGATGGGTGAGGGGGTGAGAGTATTACTGGTTGTTGAAGGAGGTGTTGATGGTGGGTAGAGAGACGCCCATGCTCTTTTCAGCTGTTGTCACAATCCGCTGTAGTTTCTTGCAGTCAGAAGCTTTGCAGCTCCTGTACCACACGATGAGACAGCTGGTCCAGATTCGCTCTATCATCCCTCTGTAGAAGGTGGTGAGGATGGGATGGGGGAGGCTGTCTCTCTTCAGCTTCTCTAGGAAGTGAAGTGAGTGTTGAGAGTCCAGGAGCGGTCCTGATTTGATCATGGCCCTCATGTTTACACGTCTCGTCTCAGTGAGGACGCCGCAGCAGCAGCAGGGACGTGTCAGCGTTTCTGTCCCAGTGGACTGAGACACAGCAGCGTGATGATGGTCAGTGAGAAGGTTGAGATAATTTACACTGAACTCTCAACCTGATAACAATAACTGATAATAAAGATCATGTGAGCAGGATAACATGCTCACTGATGGAGTAAGTCTTGTGCGCTCCCTGGTGGTCAGGAGCTGCTCTACACCACACACTCTCCATGTCCAAAGATAGCAAAAAGCTACCTAATTCCTCAATCATGAAGAATACACACATCTATTTGTATGACTTTATATCTGTACAGTAAATGAGATATAAGTTTCATCAAAGCAAGGTTTTAACTTCACCCAAATTTCCTTGCCTTAAACATTAAGTGATGCTTTTTAATAAATGATGAACTCTGTCACTTAAAGCATCTTACTGTTCAGTTTGTGACATATCAACTTCTTTACCATTTTCTGTTTTATTATTATTATTATTATTATTATTATTATTATTATTATTATTATTACTATTGCTATTTTAAAGTAAAATTCGACATCTTTTAATTTTATTAATTGTGCCTCCACAACCAACAAGTCTGGAAACTCTGGAAAGTGAACAGTGTCACACAGTGTAAAAATATAAACATGCTAAATGATTGTGTAGATTTTAGTCGCTGTGAGGAAGTGATTTAAACAGATGGGTTTGAGGATTTGATCTTTTCTGGATCAGAGTAAACAGAGAATCCTGTCAATAACGTCATTCTGAGTGGAATCTGACCGACAGGACCAATTAAAAATGGCAATTGTTGGTAAATCGCTGTGGTGTAAGAGGAATAAAACACGTGGGGACGTGCTGTTAGCAGAAAATAATCAACTTCACAGTGGGTAAATAAAAAAGTTGAACATTCTCTTTGGTAAGATTCTATTAGCGGGTTGTAGAAGATGCCTTGCGACATAAATAAATGTTAGGATGAAATGCGTTGTCATGGTTAGCAAACATTTAAGATTTTACAGCTAGGATATTTCTGTTATCCTGAAAAGTAATATTCATCTTGTACACACACAAAAAAATGTTTTTACGAGAAAAAAAAGGGTGGAGGGGTGAGGAAAAACCACATCCGTCTGACAGAACGGATATGACGCAATATCAAAATGGCGTTCCAATTCTAGCTTGTTCATTCTGGGTTCGTTCTAGAACTCTGGCTCTAACTCAGCCCTACAGTTGTAACCGTTACGGAAAGCGCGTGACGTCATCGCTGTTTTCCTTTCACTTTTACCTGAAGAGAGAGAAGAGACTAACCGACTAGACTAGCCTAGCATGCTAGCATTCCTGAGCTGGCTAGCTAGCGAGCTACCCCAAGCTGTAAATCGAACGCGTGGTGCATTTCTTAAGTCATCATTAATAATAAATAAAACGAGTAGCTGTGTAGTTACACTGCTAAACGCTGCCTGGGGTGAGATTACGTGTACTATGTAATATCGAGTCGGCTCTTCGAATCGGTTCATTTAAGTGAACCGGCTCGCACACGCAGGACGAAGTTTGAAGAGTAAAATAATTATATGAAACAGACAACGAAGAATACATACTTATATAATTATTATTTATTATTATTTTTTTTTTTAAAAAAAACTGTCTTAGAGGGTGAACAAACGGAAATGGAAATCAGCCGTTTGGGAGTCGACTCACATTAATGATCCGAGTCGCTCTGGGAAGCTCTTGCGCGTAGGCGTGCGTTAGGATCCTACATTTCCCATGATGCTCGCGGTCACGTGACGGAGCGAGCGTGCGTAAGGACGGAGGGGGGAAATAGGCGTGACTTCCGCGTTTCTTTTTTACCTCCCCCATGTTTTATTTTCTATTTATTTATTTCATTTTTTTAAAGGCAGAAATGGAGGGTGATGGCGTCTTGTGTGTCATCGAGCGCACACAGTGGGACGGGATGATGTAGGGATATAACATTCAGACCGGAATATAATAAATGAAGGCGAGAGTGAGGGACGGAAAAAGAAAAGGAGACGGAGATTTACACAATAGAGAAATGAGCAGAACAATAGACACGCTCATCTGCGCACTGCTTTCATTTTAAAGCGGATTTTTCCCCTGATTTTTTTTGTTGTTGTTGTTGACGAATCCGAATTGAATACCTTGTTGGGAAGGAGTGTTTTTTTCTCCCAAGGGTGTTAAATTAAGGCTGGGCTCGAGGAGAGAGAGAGAGAGAGAGAGAGAGAGAGAGAGATTCACAGATGATTATTTAAAGAGAATAGTTGTTTTTCATCTTTGCAGTTATTATTTACACCCAGTGCAAAACCTGCACACACTCCAGCTGCACGCGCCTGCTCAGTTTTATTTATTTATTATTATTAATAATAATAATATTATTCATTTTAATAGTGAGTGTGTGTGTGTGTGCAGGAACACATGTAAAGCGAGCGAGTGAGAGGGGACGAGAAAAAGGGAAGGCTAGAAAAAAAAGGAGAAAGAAACAAGGAAGCAATCCCTCTATTCCTCTCTCCATCTGAGCGCCTGTGCCCTTTTTGGTGCAGATATTATTATTATTATTATTATTAATAACAATATTATTAATCATTTCTGCAAGTGAATTTAATAATTTCTAATGCGCGCGCCGGGAGTATGCGACTCGGCGCTAATCACAGGTGAGTTAATCCTAATCTTTTACATTTGTTCTTAATTCATCACAAACAACACACTCATATATATATATATATATATATATATATATATATATATATATATATATATATATATATATATACACACACACACACACCACTCCACAGCCAGCAGGCTCATCTGGAGCGCTTTAGCATGCTAGCATTGCTCTTATTTCCCCTCCTAGTGCTAGCTTCAGAAGCTGCACGTCATCTTCATCATCATCAAATAACTGTTATTAAATCATTATTAACCGGAACTAACCCCTAACATTTACAAGCATGACGCTAAGATAAGCTAGGATATGCTAACTAGCTAGCTAGCTAGAAAGCAGGCTAACCCACACTGTGTTGCGCATCATTACGTTATTGGGGTGTGTGTGTGTGTGTGTGTGTGTGTGTGTGTTAGCTAACTAGCCGTGAATGTTTTTCATTTTTATACCAGTAAAATCGTTATTTTTGTATTAAACCCTGCAGGTCGGTCATGTGTGCTGGGATTGAAACACGGATATTGATCACATTAATGATGAATAAACAGATAAATAAATAAATAAACAGATAATGAGCTCGCGAGGTTACACGGCTAATCACATTGTATTAGCATCGCCTCAGTTAGCTAGCTCTCCCCACACACACACACACACACACACACACACACACACACCCCCCTCGGGTTAGTTTATGTAATTAATATATATCAAATATTTAATAACGACATTCAGGGGTTAAGGAGGAAAATGCTACAGATTTATTTTTAGTAAAATAAACCGTCATGAGACACACACACACACACACACACACACACACACACACACACAGAATTAACACTTAACTCTGATCATAAACTAATATTTTTATATCTTTACATTATTGAAATAGTCTTAGTGTATAAACTCCACACTATGTATAATTTATAGATGTTTTTTACACGCAGATGCAAAACTACACTCTTTATAATCTTTATGTAATAACCACAAAATATTATATTTTAAAAGGAAATAAAGAGGAAAATATAAAGACATGAAACTCAGTCGAATGCGGCGGATTAATTCTGTTTCCCCCAAAGATTACTTTAAAAAAATAACTTTCATAATTCAATCTTTTAAACCAGAAGTAAAACTAACAAGGACAAATAACATAATAACATAACAACATAACAACATAACCGGTCAGTTAGAAATCAGATATATATATATATATATATATGTATATATATGTATGTGTGTGTGTGTGTGTGTGTGTGTGTGTGTGTTAGATAAGTGCTTAAATAAATAAAAATCCATGAATAAGACTCAGTGAATCATGTCCAGTTAATTGAAGTGTTTTGTAAAATGAATTTTTAAAAATAATTAGTATATATTTTTATTTTGGTGTTTTTAAAAAATGAGGACGAATTAATTAATGAAACTAACGAGGAAAAGCAGAAACATCAGGAAAGTGGTAAATAAAATAACAATAATTAATGTCTGAGTGAATGTGTTGATTAATATGAGGGTTTAAAATAAAATGAAGGAGAATTTGCAGATTTGACACTGAGGAGGAAAATTAGACAGGTTTTAATAAAATAAAGTAACGTATAATGAACTCGAATTTATACACATGTAAAACAAAGCAGATTTTGCATTTTAACTCGGATTATAACTGAATAATTTATTATTATTATCATTATCATTATTATTATTATTATTATTATTATTATTATCGCCATCATCACTATTATTATTATTATTATTATTATTATTATTATTATTATTATTATGATGATGATGATGATGATTAACTGAGGTGGTAAGTTAGTGTTGTGAGAGTCTTCACCTGAACACTGTAACATAATGTCTGTTTTTAAAACCCAGTGTAGATGTAGTGTGTTTGTTTTCTGTTCCTCTTCCTCGTTTCATTTCCATGTCTGATTCAGTGTGTGTTCTGCTTGTGCAGGAGAAGTGTGTGTGTGTGTGTGTGTGTGTGTGTGTGTGTGTGTGTGCAGACTGTAGTGCTGGGTAAAGTGTCACTTTACAATGGTAATATTAATATCACCATATACCATAGCGTCCCCTCGCTGTCCCCTCGCTGTCCCCTGAGATATCTAGACTCAGTGTTGAACATTATTTAATAATGGCAGTAGTGATCTCCCTGTTCTACAACCTGCTGATTAAAATGCAGAATCTGTTTCTGATCACGTGACTCGGTGCTAATTCACACAAAACAACTAGCTTTAATAAATAAATAAATAACAAACTAAAAACAGGGCTTTTAACCCACCAGCTCGTCAGACCAGATGATGTGTTTATAAAATGGAAAATTAAATATTTAGGAATTTATTTTTTATTAAACACAGCTGTCACGTGATTAGATTAGATTAATTCATGTACTTTAAAAAAGTATTTAAAAACATCTAATTAGATTTATTTCTCATTTTAGTGTTTTAAAAAAACTAATCATGAAGACTCCGATAGAACAGTCAGATAAATATAAATAAGTAAAATGGGGCGGTAATATCAGTGTGAACCTCAGTCACACTTGTTAAATATATTATTAGTAAATTATTTATAAAATGTGTATATTATGGAATTAAAGATGCTTTGTGTGTGTAATAAATGATTTCATATTGTTCTCTGAATGAAAAACCAGCATTTAAAAGCAATAAATCCAGCCTGTAGACGGATAAAACACACACCTGAGATCCCGCTTTAATAGGTGCAGTGATGCTCAGCCAATAGGAGCGCTCAGGGGGCGGGGCTTCAGAGATTGAGAGATGTAGGAGAAACTCCTCATGATGTTCACTTCACATCCAGAGCGCTAGTCGTCTGTCAGTGTGCAGAGTGTCATGCTGTCGTCTGACATCTGACTCCGCCCATAAACATAACCACACCTACATCCAATCAGCAGCAGGTATTACAGTTTAACCCTGTGCTCATGCTAGCTAGTGACACTTCAGTGGTTAACGTGTCGTACAGGAGAAACGAGGTGAACTCCCATGCCCAGTCTATAGATAATGTCCAAAAGTAAGTGCCCCCTCCCCTGCTGCTCTGCTCATAGACTCCGTGCTGATTGGTCAGACGTGTAACAGGAAGTATGTGAAGAGTGTGTGTGTGTGTGTGTGTACATACCTACTGTTATGATTTATCACAGCTCTTTACACTGGGCTCAGACTGAGGCTGTGTGCGTATGTGCAGAATTTTATCCAACGAGACGAATCTGTGTGTGTTCTAACAGTCCTGTCATTATGGACAAAAATTTAAATACAGCTTGGTTGAATTATAATAAGTAATAATTCACTGAACAAAATGATAAGGTTTAGAAGAATGTAATATCAACAGAAGTTATACCTGATTAACACGTGCGCGCACACACACACACACACACACAGACAGACAGACAGACAGACAGACAGAAATTATAATCATTAACGTTGAGGATACAGAAAGAATTTTAAAAAAGAATAGCAGCGATGTGGCCGTTTCACACTCTGCTCTATGACTCAGCTCTTTCTCTCTCTCTCACACTCACACACTCTTTATTTATTTTCACTTCTCTCTGCATGAAACATCCACTGTAACACTCATTTGCCTTACCATCCATATGAGGACTTCCTGCTGACATCATAGTTATTAACACAGCTAATCAACACTATCTATCTCATTAACCCTTAACCCCACACCCTAATCTGTAACCCTTAACCCCACACCCTAATCTGTAACCCTTAACCCCACACCCTAATCTGTAACCCTTAACCCCACACCCTAATCTGTAACCCTTAACCCCACACCCTAATCTGTAACCCTTAACCTGTAGCGCTTAACCCTTAATCCCTAAACCTTAAACCATAGCCCTTAACCCCATTCAGCTATCTCCTAAGCCCTTAACCCTAACCATTCACCCTTAACCCCTAACCCTAATCTCTAAATTTGAACCCCTAACCACTTTCCTGTGATGTTGTGATACCTTTTTTTTTAAGTGAAAGGCTGTCAGTAGTTACAGACTGGGTGTGAAGTTAAATCTTTCTAATTAATTTTAAAAATGTAAAGTGTTTTATGATCTTTCAGTGTTAGTATTTATAAATGAGTATTTTTTAATTATACGCGAGTCTGTTAATATCGGTCTGTGCTGAGACGTTGTCCTGAAAAGTCCGGAACCCACGGGAGTTTAAACTGCACATACATGTGATTATTGCATTTATTATTTATTTACTTATTTTTATATTTATTTTTTTCTTACAGGTGAAAAATGGCATTAACATTGAATGAAAGGGTAGAGATGGTGCTTCTTGGTAGTTCTCGGTACTCTCATTGGTTCCTGACTTTTTGGACACATTGGATATAAAAGTTTACACACCCCTCTTAAAATAGCAGGTTTTTGTGATTATAAAAAATTTAACTAAGATAAATTGTCAGATCTGTTTTTTTCCTCCATGTTTAATGTGAAATAGCAACCAACAACATTCAAGAAACAGAAACCTAGAGAAGGAAAGTGTGTGCGGTCTGGATGGGAGGGACATACTGTGTGTGTCGGACTCGGTCTGACGAGGGCGAGTAGTGCTGTCCTCACAGTCCCCTCTGAAAGTATTGGAACAGTAAGGCCAGTTCTTTTGTGTTTATGTTTAGCTATACGCTGAAGACGTTTGTGTTTGAGATCAAAAGATTAATATTAGACGATGGATCAGAATTTCAGCTTTCATTTCCTCATATTTACATCTGGACGTGTTAAACACTTTAGAACATGGTACCGATTGGAACACAGGGCTGCCAGGTGTTTCTTGCTCCCCAGGTGTGTCCAGATAGATTGTTTAAACAGTAAATAGCTCTGAACATCTACTCATGGTTTTAACCTTCAGTTTCACCTGTGAAGACTGCATTTGTTGTTAAAAAGGACAAACCAACATGACGATCAGAGAGCTGTCTATGGGAGAAGAGCGAGCCATTTTGAACCTGATGAAAAGAGGGAAAATCATTCAGAGGCACTGCACAGACATTGGGTATAACCAGTACAACAATCTGGAATGTCCTGAAAAAGAAAGAAACCGCTGGTGTGCTGAGGAACAGACGCCGAACGGGTCGGCCAGGGAAAACAACAACAGCTGATGACCAACACTGTGAGAGCTGTGAAGAAAAACCCAAAACAACAGTCAGTGACATCACCAACAACCTCCACAGGGCAGGGTGAAGGTCTCACCATCCAGCAAAGAAGACTTGGAGAGCAGAAATATAGAGGACATACCACAAGATGTAAACCACTCATCAGCAGTAAGAGTCAGAAATCCAGACTGGAATTCACAAAGAAATACAGAGATGATCCACAAACGTCCTGAACCGACATGAACCTCTACCAAAGTGATGGAAAGACCAAAGTGTGGAGAAAGAAAGGATCTGATCATGATCCAGAACATACAAGCTGATCTGTGAAACATGGTGGAGGTAGTGTCATGGCTTGCATGTCTGCTTCTGGAACATTCTCACTGATCTTTATTGATGATGAACTCATGATGGAGCAGCAGAGTGAATTCAGAACTTTACAGGAACATCCTGTCTTTTAACTTCATCATGCAGCAAGACAACGATCCAAAACACACTTCCACCTCAACACAGGACTTCATCAGGGGGAAAGTGAAAGGTGTTAGACTGGACAAGTCCATCACCAGACCTTCACCCAACTGAAGGGAGAACACCCCCGAAATACACAACTACTGCAAGAGGCTGCAGTAGAAACCTGGAGAAGCTTCACAGAAGAAGAAACAGCAGTTTGGTGTCAGTGAGTCGCAGGAGTGATGCAGTTACTGCGAGTAACAGATACGCAACTGAATATCAAGTGTTATTTACTCTCATTTACTTCAGGACCGCTCTGTTCCTGTGCTTTTGTTCGCATAATACTCGGGTGATCTGATACAGAAGGTTCTGTGTTTTATGTTTAACACGTCTGTTATTCATCCAGGTTACTGTACGTTTTCCCCTAAAACATTTTAGTTGCTATTTCACATTAAAAGTGGAAAAAGATCTGAGGTGATTTAACTTGTAAACTTTTATATCTGTTGTAAATTTATTATTATTATTATTATTATTATTATAATCGTAATATATCCGTGCTTACGCCCATGTTTCTCTCCTGTGTGTGTGTGTGTTCAGAGTGTAGAGGTGATGTCGGGCAGTAAGGCTCTGGGGGGGGCGAGGCGGCGCCGTACCCGTTGCCGGCGCTGTCAGGCCTGTATGCGCTCCGAGTGTGGAGAGTGTCACTTCTGCAAGGACATGAAGAAGTTCGGGGGACCGGGACGCATGAAACAGTCCTGTCTATTGAGACAGTGTACTGCTGTGAGTACACACACACTCGCGCGCGCACACACACACACACACACACACACACACACACACACACACACACACACACACACAATTTATACAAAAGGTGAAAAAATTAAACACTGATCTAATAATTTAGAACAAATTGGTAAAATCCTGTACCCTGCTGTTACATGCCCCGCCCTGCTCTGCCCCACAAAGCCCCGCCCCACAAAGCCCCGCCCTGACGACACTGAGTGTTAGTGTGAGATTGGATGCTGGGTTTTTTCCCACACTGTCAGTGCTCAGACATTATTTATGCTGCTGTTATTTACAATTCACCCCACAAATTCCTCTTATACACAAATTCACTTCCTCTTATACGCTCTGTGTGTGTGTGTGTGTGTGTGTGTGTGTGTGTGTGTGTGTGTGTATGTGCATGTATAGCCCGTGCTTCCACACACAGCGGTGTGTTTTGCGTGTGGAGAAGCGGGGAAGGAGGACACCGTGGAGTCTGAGGAGGAGAAGTTCAGTCTCTCTCTGATGGAGTGTACCATCTGCAACGAGATCATCCACCCCAGCTGCCTTAAGGTCTGTCTGCCCCCCTGTCTGCCCCCCTGTCTGTCCCCCTGTCTGTCCCCCTGTCTGTCCCCCTGTCTGTCCCCCTGTCTGCCCCCCTGTCTGCCCCCCTGTCTGTCCCCCTGTCTGTCCCCCTGTCTGCCCCCCTGTCTGCCCCCCTGTCTGCCCCCCTGTCTGCCCCCCTGTCTGCCCCCCCGCAGTCATTGCTGTGTAATAACGGACTCTAAGAGGTTATAATGGTGTTATTAGTGTAAACTCCGGGACTGTTATAAACTATAACTGTAATTTAAATTAAATTGGCTGTATCTGTGTGTGAGAAATGATTTACTATACAGACAGAGCGGACTGAGTGGTGTGTGTGTGTGTGTGTGTGTGTGTGTGTGCGCGCACTGATCAGTGTTGTGTGTTTCCTGACAGATGGGTAAAGCGGAAGGCATCATTAACGATGAGATCCCAAACTGCTGGGAGTGTCCCAAATGCCACAAGGAGGGGAAAACCAGTAAGGTGAGGATTTAAACTCCTCCTCCTCCTCCTCCTCCTCCTCCACCACCTCCACCTCCGCACGCGCTACAGTAAATACATCAACACTCTGCAGCAGTATGGACAGCTCCTGCTTCTCGCTCAGTTCCTCTGGTGTTTTATCCCTCAGGATGGAGACGGTTTGGGGAAGAGGCGGCTGGATAACGGCGAGGTGGGCCGGTGGAAGATCACAGACGAGCCACCGCCCAGCAAAAAGAAACCTCCGTCTGCCGAGGAGACGCGCCAGGACGGGCAGAAACGCAAGAAGGAGAAGGAGCAGTCTCAGGAGAGCGGGCCCAAGAAGAAGGTTAGAGAGTTTAACATTCAGTGCCTGCTAGCGTGAGTGTGTACCATGTGATCACATCATAAACAGGAAGTGGGCGGTGCCTCACGGTGATGCAATGTTTCTATCTGTACAGATGAAAGGCGCTCGGGAAAAACATCTGAAAAAGGTACGAGTTGCAGCAGCATCTACTTGAGATTGGTTTTAATTCTGTGATAATGACATGATGCTAAACTGGTGGCTATAAGAGTGCATTGCCCATTAGCTACATTAGCTCGTTAGCTACATTAGCCTGGTAGCTCAGTGCAAAACCTTGGACGCTGAACCTCGACTTTGTTTTTTCTGCAGCAGAAGCAGAAGCCGAACTCTTCCGACTCGGCTGAGACCAACGGGCCAAACTCCTCCTCCGGGGGTCAAGGGTCAGCCGGTGTAGGCTCAGCGGCGCAGCCTCCATCTTCGACCTCCAACCAGGACCAGCGCTCTCACCACCGCGAGAAACTGGAGCGCTTCAAGCGCATGTGCCAGCTGCTGGAGCGCACCAGAGACTCCTCCTCCTCTTCCTCTTCTTCCTCCAGCTCTGAGTCGGACTCGGATTCCGATTCTGACTCGGATTCGGCGTCTCCGGGCGGCGCTTCTGAACCGTCGTCCCCGGCAACGGCGTACAACTCCCGAGAGAGAGAGCGCGAGAAAGAACGCGAGAAAGAGCGTGAGAAAGAGCGCGAGCGAGAGAGAAACCGGCGTCTGGCTGAACTGGGCTTCAGCGCCAGCGACGACTCTGAAGGCGAGAGGACGGGAAACGAACAGGAACAGGAAGTGACGTCAGAGGAAACTCCACAACAACAACAACAACAACAACAGCAGCAGCAGCGCAGCCGGAAATCCGAAAACACTCCGAGGGGACGCAAATCGGCTGCGGTGACCGAGATGGATGATGAGGACGCAGCCGGCGGCGGGGAGAAAAACAGGAAACCCGGGCTGCTGACCCCGCCTTCTCCGTCAGCCCTTTCTTCCAGTCAGCACCAGGCTTCAATCGGCCACGCCTATTCAGAGGGCGTGTCAAAACGCAGCAACGGACAGGAAGTGTCGCGGAACGGGCGGACTCGCATGGAGAAAGAGAACGCCAAGGGTAACAGCGGCGGCACTAACGCTAATCATCGACACCAGACTAACAAAACGGGCCGAGCCGGGAAAATGCGGAGCGGAACCAAACAGACGCAGATGACAGGAAGCGGGACGGCAAACGGAGGAAACGGAGGCGTCCTGCTGTCCAATCCGGCGTCCCGCATTGCAGCCCAGTTGACGTTTATCTCTCCACCTAAAGCGGTGCAGATGGAGAGGCACCTGGTGCGTCCTCCGCCCGCCTGCCCTGAGCCACACTGCCTCCCGCTGGACAGCGGTGCGTCCCACGTCCTGCCCCGAGACGTCTGGCTCCGGGTGTTCCAGCACCTCAAC
>NC_030439.2:21575342-21580342 GCF_001660625.3 Ictalurus punctatus
TTGTGAAAAAGGACTTACGGACAAACTAGCATGTACATATTCAGTATCAGTGGAGTGTGTGTGTGTGTGTGTGAGTGAGAGAGGGAGAGTTACTGTAAAATAAACCAGTTTCTGCTCAGCAGCCCACCCCTCATCCTCCAGGTCTGTCCCAAATCCACCGTCCCTTGCTCCCCTCACGCCCTAACGTATTTGAAACATTTGCACTACGTAGTGGACGTCGTACACAGAATGTATCCATCACTAGACCGGTTCTTCCAAAAAAACTAACAAAAAACCCAAAAACAACCAAACGAAAAAAAGATGAGCCAGAGTCGCAGACCGACGGTGACAGGGTGGGCTGGTGTGTGTGTGTGTGTGTGTGTGTGTGTGTGTGTGTGAGTGAGTGAGAGAGATGTAAACAGTGTTAATGTATCTATTTCCGATCGGGTGACAGCGGCCCATTTGTTTCCCCTTCGAGTTGAGGACCTCGCTATCCCATAAGTCTGAGCCTGAAGGGGCGGGGTTTGTGCAGGGAGGGGGCGTGGCCACTCCTTCTCTTCCTCTTCCTCGCTTTCTCCGCCCTTCTGTCCGTGCCATTCATCCTTTCATCTCTCTTCTCTTTTCTTTCACACCACTTTTCCAGTGCCATGTTTCAGAGTAAGTGAACTTCGCCTGTGGATTGGGACGCAGCCGGGAGGAGGGGACACGCGTAGGCACCAAGGGCAGAGCTTTCTCACTCCGTTAACCTTTCTTTTTTATTTTATTATATTTTTTAACCAGCATTGCACTGAGAACAAAGAAATGAACATTTTGTCAGGTGACAGGATTCAGACTTGCTCACTTCTAGATAGCTTTTTAAAAAAACATTTTTTAAATATAAATGTATATTGTTGAAACACTTCCATCTCCCTCCAGTCGATTTCATTGAGGCGGGTACTCGAAGCTGCTATCCCTCTGACCTCCTATAAGAACCGGGTTCTGGTCGGTCACGCTCTCTCTGCTGGCGCTGATTGTGGGGGGGGGCATCCCAAATCGCAAAAGCTGCTCTGGGGCGTGTTCCAAATCGTGTTCAGTATCTTCACTGAGCAAAAAAACAAGACACAAATCATCATTCATAATTCTCCAGGTTTAGCTGCTCATATCCTCCTGTTGATCTTCACTTTGAGGAAGTTTCTGGAAGGAGTGTGTGCTTGGTGTAAACAGGGTCTGAGGGGCTTCCATTACCTTTAAATCTCGGATTGTTTTGGTGAAAAGTGCCACTGATGAGGATTTACTGACCGTACTCGTATCCGTGTCCTGTGACCTCCCCGCTGTCCGGACTTCGTTTATAGGGTCCAACACGTTCCACGTTTCCCCCACACACTGGAAAACACTTTCCAGATGACTTCATCGCTTTATCAGCCCAAACAAATCGTCCTCTCTCTGCTGCACGCGTTATGACATCACCGCTGATTTGCATATCATCACGGTGTGTTTTCCAGTGACGATAAAAATGGTATTGATCCAGCTCGTTCCACCATATCAGGTCTCCTCCATCATCATCATCATCATCATCATCATGTGACTTTAATCTCTTGCCAAATTTCCTTTTTGGTTTATGTTCAGGGGCATTTTGTGTTTTTATTTGTTGTTGTTGTTGATGTTTTTGTTGTTGTTTTTTAAATCCATTTCTTGACTGTCTTCATTTTTTGTTTTCTTTCTCATTCTTTTATCCATTGTTTCTTTCTTTGTGTCGAACAAAGTGAGGACAAGAATTAAAACGATGAGAAAAAAAGAGAAAAAAACCTCAAGGCAGCTACTTTGAGTGACTACTGTAAAATGGCTAACTAAAATAAAGACAATGGGGTTTGTTTTTATACTCTCGTCTTTATTCACACACACACACACACACACACACACACACGTACGTTTCATCACTAGATGCTGGTGAAGGAATATAATCAAAGTTGAATATTTTTGGTTATTTCTGTCTGATTTTAAGGTAAATGTTAATGACCTCACTCTCAGGTTGTGAGATACTTTACTCCAGAACATGATCTTATTTATTTGTTTTGTGTGTGTGTTTATTAATTTATCTATAAATACATGTTCTCTTCAATAACATTTATTACGGTAGTTACGTGACCTCACTGTAAGAGATTCAATTCAATTCAATTTTATTTGTATAGCGCTTTTTACAATAGACATTGTCTCAAAGCAGCTTTACAGAAATATCAACACGGTGTACAGATATTAAAGGTGTGAATTTATCCCAACTGAGCAAGCCACTGAGTGGCGACGGTGGAGAGGAAAAACTCCCTGAGATGTTTTAAGAGGAAGAAACCTTGAGAGGAACCCGACTCAGAAGGAACCCGTCCTCATCTGGGTAACAACAGTTAGTGTGAAAAAGTTCATTATGGATTTATATGAAGTCTGTATGGCGTTAGGAGCAGCCGTAGTCCCAGCAGTCTGGAATTAGAGAAGATTTGAGCTCCATCCAGAGGCAGAGAGGATCAGGATCTCTAGTATCTCCATAAATTCGTGTGGGGCTCGGCGAAAGGAGAGAGGGAGAAAAAAGATCATTATGACTGCGAAGTAGTAGAACAGAATCTAGTCAGGGTAGGCTTGAGTAAACAAATACGTTTTAAGCTTAGACTTAAACACTGAGACTGTGTCTGAGTCCCGAACACTAATAGGAAGACTGTTCCATAACTGTGGGGCTCTATAAGAGAAAGCTCTTCCCCCTGCTGTAGCCTTCACTATTCCAGGTACCGTCAGATAGCCTGCATCTTTTGATCTAAGTAGGCGTGACGGATCATATAAAACCAAAAGGTCGCTTAGATATTGTGGCGCGAGACCATTTAGTGCTTTATAGGTCAATAATAGTATTTTATAATCAGTGTGAGATTTTACTGGGAGCCAATGCAGTGTGGATAATATCGGTGTGATATGGTCGTATCTTCTGGTTCTAGTTAGGACTCTAGCAGCTGCATTCTGGACTAACTGGAGCTTATTTATATTCCTACTGGAACATCCAGACAGTAAGGCATTACAGTAATCTAGTCTAGAGGTGACGAATGCATGAACTAGTATTTCCGCATCATGTAGTGACAATATGTTTCTTATTTTAGAAATATTTCTGAGATGAAAGAAGACTATCCTAGTAATATTATCTACATGAGCGTCAGATGAAAGACTGGAGTCAATAATCACTCCAAGGTCTTTAACTGCTGCACATGATGAAACAGAAAGACCATCCAGAGTAACCATGTGATCAGAAAGAATACTTCTAGCTACACGTGGGCCTAATAAAAGTATTTCTGTTTTATCAGAATTAAGTAGAAGGAAGTTAATTAACATCCACTGTCTAATGTCCTTTACACAATCCTCAACTTTACTAAGCTTCTGTCTGTCCTCTGGCTTCGCTGAAACATACAGCTGTGTATCATCAGCATAACAGTGGAAGCTAATTCCATGTTTACGAATAATTTGACCTAGGGGTAGCATATATAAAGTAAAGAGCAGTGGGCCTAAAACAGAACCCTGTGGAACTCCAAAAGTAACCTCAGTACGCATGGAGAAATCACCATGTACATCTACGGACTGATAACGATCGGTCAGATAAGACCTGAGCCAGGAGAGGACTGTTCCCTTAATACCAACAACATTTTCTAATCTATCAAGGAGAATAGTGTGATCTATAGTATCAAAAGCTGCACTAAGGTCGAGTAACACAAGCAGCGAGACACAACCCTGATCAGAGGTCAGTAGAAGGTCATTTACTACTTTAACTAACGCTGTCTCTGTGCTATGATGAGGTCTAAATCCTGACTGATATATTTCATGAATGTTATTCCTATCTAAGTACGAGCATAACTGCTTTGATACAACCTTTTCTAAAATCTTAGAGATGAAGGGGAGATTTGATATTGGTCTATAGTTGGACAAGAGATGTGAATTAATTACTACATTATTAATTACATCATGTGTGTTCTTATAATGAATCAAATAATAAACAGCTGGTCAGTGTGTGTGTGCGTGGGGGGGGGGGGGGGTCACACTTACTGTGTGTGGTGGTTTATTAGTTAAATTCATTAATGAAGCTAAAAGTGGGAGCCAATATTTATACGCACTGGACTGATCTTTAACACCATGCTGTAGTTTAATTAATGCTAAGTGGAGTGAATAATATTAATATATAAATACTTAGTTTAACATTAAACTCAGTGACTGTGTTTATGGATTCGTTTACTCCAACTGAAAGCCGCCTCTTGTCTGAGTTTGCGCAGTAGGCCAAAACCGGAGTCAGCGCATGCGCAGTAGATACGGCTGTCTGACCAAAAGAACTGTACTGCAGCCATCCACTAGAGGGCGCCGGAGACATTTTGGCTTCAGTTTTAAAGCCCTGTTACAGCATGCGGTCTTCTACACAGTCAGCGGTGTGCACACATCTCACCAGCAGCCTGATCTGATACTTCATAGGGAGAAAATCTTACTAAAGCCCTTTAGAGCAGTTATAACCTTACAGTGTAGCTGGAAATGAAATCAGCTAGTTTGAATGTAAACTGAGTTTCAGTGATGCTCCTCTTTCAATTTCCATTTCAAGTACTTTATTGGTATGATTGTTTACATACAGTATTGGCAAAGCATCAGTATCGATAAAGAAGAATTTTTTTTTATAAAAACAACAATAATAATAGAATACAATAAAATCCATCCATTTTCTATACTCCTTATCCTACTGGGTCACGGGGAACCTGGAGCCTATCCCAGGGAGCATGGGGCACAGGGCGGGGTACACCCTGGACAGGGTTCCAATCCATCGCAGGGCACAATCACATACACACTCACACACTACAGACACTTTAGACACGCCAATCAGGCTAAAATACCTGTCTTTGGACTGGGGGAGGAAACCGGAGTTCCCGGAGGAAACCCCCACAGCACGGGGAGAACATGCAAACTCCACACACACAGGACAGCGGTGGGAATCAAACCCCGCCCCTGTGGTGTGAGCGAACGTGCTAACCACTACGCCCCAC
>NC_030439.2:21585342-21595342 GCF_001660625.3 Ictalurus punctatus
CACGGTTTACTCTGCTGGGACTCCCTCTGGTCCGTTCATCTCATCACATCATGAAGAGTCATGCACTGAGTGGAGGATTCGATTATTAATGAACACCGTGTCATTTAAAGTGTGTGTGTGTGTTTACAGAGAGGCCAGACAGGGTTACACTGAACTCTGTGTCTGATGTGGTGGCAGAGGGAGATCAGACAGAGCTGAGGTGTGAGATTGAGAACGTCGGACCTGGAGGTAACCTCAGTGTGCACTGGAGCAGAGCGGATCCCAAGCAAGACAACACTTTCACACGATTCACTCACACGTCCTTCCCAGACTTGGTAAATGAGATGCAGAGTGTTAACAAGACAGTGAATCTAACCGTCACACCCAGCCGTGAGGACGCTGGAGTTCAGTATCAGTGTGCAGCTGTGCTGAATCTGGACCAACATCTGCTCGTGTTCCCATCACAACCAGTCACCATCACTGTACACTGTGAGTCTGTAATTACACCTGTAAACATGTAATACGGCTAGCATTAGCACTAGCGACACTGGTGGTGGCACCTCTCAAGAGGCTAGTAGGGCTAGCCCCCAAAATCATGCTCTAAAATTTAGTGGAAAGCCTTCCCAGATGAGTGGATCTTATTATAAATGTGAAGGTGGAATAAATCTGGAATGGGATGTTCAACAAGTACATATGGGTGTGATGGTCAGGGGTACACATAAAATGCATATTAATGTTTAAACTAAATAATTAGCATTAACTATGCCTAACTACAGAGTATGTAGCCCCTCTGATCTCCAGAAGAGTCCTTGTAGGTCCCGTCAGGGATTCCCGATAGCTTGTGGTGGTTAGGTGAGGACAGGGATGTAGATTGCTCAGTAAACAGAGTAATTTGTCTTTCGCCCCCAGCTCAGCTCCTGCTTCACCACCACATGCATCTCTCTTTACCAGTGCCTGAACCTTGTGGGTTAGCTTCATGGCTTTTTGTGTGGGTTCTGGGATGTTGTTGGGGTGGAAATGTTACTGGTAACCCTGCACATCCGTGAAAGACTGGCCAGAGAGCTAATGTTTAATTAACCGTGTATAACGTTGTTCCATTCTAATGAACAGCTTTTGTCATGTTATATGACCTAAGAGTCTGAATGGATTGCACAAACACTGTGTCACTATTATGTTCCAGTTATTGTAAGTTTATAATGCTGAATGTTGTAATTAATTGAAAATGGAAATTTAACATGCATATTCAGTCACTGTTTATGTTTCTGGATGGAAAATGTATCGTATGAAGGCACCACTGTATTGAAATCATATTGAATTTTGAATTTTGTGTATGGTTACCAGGCTCATGTTGTCTATGTATAATCTGTGATTTGCTTTATTTATTTATTTTACATGATCTTACATTATCATATAATCATACAAACTTGCAATCTGTTTTCCTGTTCTCTTTACCAGCTGGGAAACCGTCACTCATCCCTATCTGGAGCGCGATCGCTATAGTGTTAATGTTCGCTGTGGTCAGCTTTCAGTGCTGGATATATTTCCAATACCCACACATGGGTCGTGCTACATCCTGAAACACCTGGTCCTGCAGGAACAACGGCTATGTCGACCACAATGCTGCAGACCAAGGACAACTGTAGATACTGATGGTAAAACCTGTGTAGTTTACCCTGACTCCAGTGTATCTAGTGCTAGTTTTGTTTCACTATGTGGTTTAGTATGTACATGTGGAGGAGTTGGAACAATAAAACCCCTGATTAAAAAAACTGACCTCGACCCCTGTCAACTGTCCAGCTATAGGGTAATATCAAATCTCCCCTTTATCTCCAAGACAAGGTCTTAGAAAAGGTTGTAGCACAGCAGCTATGCTCGTACCTACATAGGAACAACATTCATGAAATGTACCAGTCAGGATTTAGACCTCATAATTAGCACAGAGACAGCACTGGTCTTATTTGAGTTATCAGTTCGTAGATGTAAATGGAGACTTCTCTATGCATACTGAGGTAAAGTTTGCTGTTCCACAAGATTCTGTTTTAGGCCCACTGCTTTATACCATATATATGCTACCCCTAGGTCAAATTATTCGTAAACATGGAATTATCTTCCACTGTTATGCTGATGATACACAGCTGTATGTTTCAGTGAAGCCAGAGGACAGACAGCAGCTTAGTAAAGTTGAGGAACGTGTAAAGGACATTAGACGTTGGATGATTATTAACTTCCTTTTATTTAATTCTGATAAGACAGAAGAACTTGTATTAGGACCACGTGTAGCTAGAAGTAATCTTTCTGATCTCATGGTTACTCTGGATGGACATTCTGTCTCATCATGTGCAGCAGTAAAAGACCTTGGAGTGATTATTGACTCCAGTCTATCATTTGATGCTCATGTAGATAATAGAACTAGGTTAGTCTTCTTTCATCTCAGAAATATTTCTAAGATAAGAAATATAATGTCACTCCATGATGCAGAAATATTAGTTCATGCATTCGTCACCTGTAGACTAGATTAGTGTAATGACAGTACCTGAGCAGACTTTGGCTTTTTATGATCCACCACGCCTTCTTCATTCAAAAGATGCAGGCTATTTGTTGGTGAATGGAATAGTGAAGGCTACAGCAGGGGGAAGAGCTTTCTCTTACAAAGCCCCACAGTTATGGAACAGTCTTCCAATTAGTGTTCGGGACTCAGACACAGTGTTTACTTCCAGGCTGAAAAAATATTTGTTTAGTCAAGACGTTTGTGAATAGTTTTTTTCTTAATTAAAGGAGCAGATCTAGAGGCTCACAGGCATAGAGTGTAGTGGTGAACTGGGATGTTGGATACTGTCGCCCCCCACTCAAACTCATTTTGTTTATGGTGGAGTGGCTGGCCGCTTTATGACTGTGTTACCTTCTGGTTCTCCCTTTTAGTTATGCTGTCATAGCTAGTCTTGCCTGAGTCGTTGCTTGCACTCTGCACACAAAGGACATTGTCCTTAACCATAATGGGAAAATTAGCATAACCTAATTATCTATTTCTCTCTCTCTATTAGAGAATACTTGAAGGGGTGACATACCAGTGCTAGCTTTGAACAGGGATTTGTGTCCGTACTCGATTCAGGATAGCTGGGAGCTCCAGGTTGAGGGATATCTGGCTGTGACACATCAAAGCACTGCTTCCAACTCCTGATTGGCCTGTTCCAACAGACCATTGCAAGTCCAAGGCAATGTGGGACCAGGGGCAGCTGGGACCTAGCAAGGGACAATGCAGTCCAACAGGTCTGCACCTCTGGTGCACACTGAGCAAGTAGAGATGAAAAACCAGATGTAGTGTCACATCAAAAGACCTAACATGCAACTGGAACCGGGGTTACACGCGAATGGGGAGGAGTGCCTAGTCCCTAATGAAGCAGCAGTAAAAGTTAGCAAACCCCAGGAACCATTGTAGCTTCAGGGTGGTGTGTCTGGGCCACTTGGTGATGGCCAGAATCTTCTCGGAATCAGCCTGCACCCACTGGCTCTTCAACCACCAGCTTTTCCGCTTTTCACAAGCAGGTGATTCTCTAGCAGCCATTGCAGGACCTGACGGACATGGAGGATGTGCTCAGTGGGGGTGCGAGAAAAGATCAAGATATCATCTATATACACAAAAACAAAGCAATTCAGAAAGTCTCTGTGGACATCATTCACCAGGGCGTGGAACACTGCTGGGGCATTGGTGAGGCCAAAGGGCATGACCAAGTACTGGAAGTGGCCCAGGAGTGTGTTAAACACCGTCTTTCACTTATCCCCATCTCTGATCCTGACCAGGTGGTATGCATTTCACAGGTATAACTTGGTAAAGATAGTGGCCCTATAGAGTGGCTCAAACACCAAGCTGAGGAGAGGCAGGGGTTACTTATTTTTAACAGTGATGCTGTTCAAGCTCTGGTAATCAATACAAGGAAAGAGGAAATGGTCTTTCTTGGACATGAAAAAGAAGGGTTTTGTCCTTGCCAAAACCCTCTCCCAGGTCAGGGTACTCAGAGGGCATGGTTGAGAGGTCAGGGGGCCAAGGCCAGTGGAGGTGGTGTCCATTGAGATGGAGGGCAGATGGAGGGCAAGCGAGGAGCGAGGCTGGTTCTCTCCCTACACCCTTCTCACATGTGGTGGTCCAGCCTAATGGTGAGGGAGATCAGCAAGTCGAGGGTGTCTGACTCATCCTTAGGGGCCAGTTCATCCTACACCTGTTCGTTGAGCTCACTCAGGAACACCCCCTGGAGTGCTGCCTCATTCCAGCTACACTCAGTGGCCAGGATGCGGAAGTCCAGAATATTCTGCCACAATGTGGGACCACTAGCAAAGGGAGAACAGACATTTGGCAGCCTCCTTCAATTGGACGGGGTAGTCAAACACCCTCTGTAGCTTAATGTTGAAGGAGGACACAGGGGCTGGCTGTCACAACCCAGGCCAAGTCATCTCCCCTTAGCAGCCCCATTATGTAGGAGACCTTGGCTTCATTGATGGCATATGTCAGCAGGCACTGGCCAAACATAAGTTGCATTGGAGGAGAAATGATTTCTCTAAATCAACTGTGTAGGTTTCAGGGTATGGAACATGCACACCATGGAAGCCATAGGGCTGGGACAGGGAGCAGGGGAGGCTGAAGGGATGGCCTGACTGGGCTGGGGGTTAGGGGGCATTTAGACCATTTGGGAGGGGATGCAATTAAGGTGCTGGTCAAGGAGCCTTATCTAGCTCACACACTGAAACAAGAAGGAAAGATAAACACTGGAAGCACAAGGAACTCAACAAAGGAAAAGTGGAAGATTTTAAACTGGCCAAGTCAATCACATTACCTTAACTTAACTGATCAGCATTTCACCTCCTGAAGAGGAGACTAAATCCAACAACTGAAAGAAGCTGCGGTAAAAGCTGGAAAATCATCACAAAGAAGAAACCAACAGTTTGGTGATGTCAGTGAGTCGCAGGCTTGATGCAGTTATTGCAAAAAGGGGATATGCCTCCAAATATTAAGTGTTATTTACTTTAAGACGATCTGTTCCAATATATTTTGCTCACCTAAAAATTGGGGGGTCTGCCACCAAAAATGCCAAGTTGTTTAACACGTCTAGATGTAAATATCAGTTGCTATATGACTGATAGAAGCTGATGTTCAGTTGATCTGCTAACGTTTCTTTGATGTTGTGTAATCACAACGTGCTCACATCGTCATTTAGTCTCGAGACGTAACGAAGATAGGGACGGATGCAAATGCAGTTTTACAGTTTTATTGAAGAGAAACACAGGCAGGTAAATCCAAATTGTAATCCACAAACATAATCCAGAAACATGAAAGGTCAGGCGATCGGCAAACAGTCATAATCTGCGCAAGGCATGAACATTGTCGTGGTCACGGAAAACAGGGTTGAGATGCAAAACAAGAAACATAAACAATAGCGAGGGACTGGGAGCGGAGAAACCAGCGTGGACTAAATCTAATATTTAACCTAAATAACTCTAACAAGGAACCTAACATGGATATTAACTATGACTATGACTATCTATGGTAACGAATCGAATCTAAACTAAACTTATCTAATCTAATCTAATATTCCGCGCCGTCTGCTTGGAGGCGTGTGGCATATATACAAACATAATCAGCGACAATTGCTGACGGCTGACACCAATTCAGACACACGTGAAATAACAGCCAATGACAGAACAGGGAGGAGACATAACAGAAACATAACAAAAAGCACGTGCACAATGTACACAATGTCACGATTGTCAACAAACGAAAAGCACCTTGCTCGTGCACGTGTGCCCACATGCTCTCCAGCGCGCTGCTTAAAGGGGTCAGCCGTGACACCCGCCCCCCCCCCCCCCCGCCCCCCCCCCGCACATCCACCTCCATTTGCCCTGGGCAAAATGTCCCTAGCTGAACCAGGAGACCGTGCGGCATCCTCGGCAGAATAGAAAAATGGAGCAACGTCCTTGGCAGAACAGGAAATTGGAGTGATGTCCTCGGCTGAACAGGAAAACAGAGCGACGTCCTTGGCAGAACTGGAAATCGGAGTGAGGTCCTCGGTGGAGCAGAAAAGCGGAGCGACGTCCTCGGCGGAGCAGGAAAGCAGAGCGATGTCCTCGGTGGAGCAGGGAAACAGAGCGTTGTACTCAGCAGTGCAAGAAAGCAGAGGGACATACTCAGCAGTGCAAGAAAGCAGAGGGACATACTCAGCACTGCAGGACAGCAGAGGGATGTCCTCAGCAGAGCAGGAAAGCGGAGTGACGTCCTCGGCGGAGCAGGAAAGCTGAGCGACGCCTGCGTGGCAGGACAGAGGGAGAACTTCCTCTGCAGGACAGGAGAGCAGGATAGCTTCCTCAGCAGGACAGGGCAGCGGGACAGCTTCCTCAGTGGGACAGGAGAGGGGAGCGATGTTCTCCGCGAGACCCAAGGGAAGCTCAAAGATTTCTGTGAGGCCATAGAGGGGAGCGAGGTTCTCCGTGAGGCCAGGGAGAGTAGTGAGGTTCTCCGCGAGGCCAAAGGGATGAACGATGCTCTCCGCGGAGCATGAGGGGGGAACGCTGTCCTCCGTGGAGGACGCTCAGCAAAGAAGAGGAACAACGTCTTCAGCGGAATATGGAGGCAAAGCGACGTCCTCAGCTGAGCAGGATGGCAGAGCGACGACCTCAGCCGAGCAGGAAGGCAGAGCGACTTCCTCAGCCGAGCAGGAAGGCGGAGCGGCGTCCTCAGCGGTGCAGGCAAACAGAGCGGCGTCCTCAGCAGAGCAGGAAGGCAGAGCGACGTCCTCAGCAGAGCATGAAGGCAAAGCGACCTCCTCAGCTGAACATGAAGGCAGAGCGACGACCTCAGCTGAACTGGCAAGCACAGCAGTGTTGTGTGCGGGGTTGTTGAACAGAGGGGAGTACTTGGGTATGTCAGGACACGGAGCAACATCTTCAGCCAACCGGGGTGACTGAGCGGCCTCCTCAGCTGAACCAAAAATCTGAACAGCATCCTCAGACGAGCAGGGGGGCTGACTTTCTTTCTCCGCTGAGTCCGTTTGACGAACTAGATCCATAATAGGGGAGGGAGGGTGGGAGATGGTACTAGCCTGACCACAGACTCCCCCTTTTACCCGGACTCCTCCTCCTGTTGGCGTGGCGAGGCGTAGTCCTCTGTGAACATAGGAGGTAAGTTGAAGCCCAGATAATTCCTGGCAACCTGTTGGTTTTGTAGCGCCGCTTGGTAATCCTCCTCCTGTTGGCGTAGTGTAGCAAAGTATTCCATGATCATCGGTGGCATCCTGACGCCCCAGTTCTCCATCTTGGCGATCTGATGCTTCCCATTGTAGGCGGAATACTCTGTCACGTCTCGAGACATAACGAAGATAGGGATGGATGCAAATGCAATTTTACAGTTTTATTGAAGAAAGACACAGGCAGGTAAATCCAAATCGTAATCCACAAACGTAATCCAGAAACATGCAAAGGTCAGGCGATTGGCAAACAGGCATAAACTGGGCAAGGCAGGAATCAATGTCGTGGTCACGGAAAACAGGGTCAAAATACAAAACAAGAAACATAAACAATAGCGAGGGACTGGGAGCGCAGAAACCAGCGTGGACTAAATCTAATGTTTAACCTAAATAACTCTAACAAGGAACCTAACATGGATATTAACTATGACTATGACTATCTATGGTAACGAATCGAATCTAAACTAAACTTATCTAATCTAATCTAATATTCCGCACCGTGTGCTGGGGGGCGCGTGGCATATATACAAACATAATCAGCGTCAATTGCTGATGGCTGACAGTAATCTAGATACACGTGAAATAATAGCCAATGACAGAACAGGGAGGAGACATAACAGAAACAACAAAAAGCATGTGTCCAATGTACACAATGTCACGATTGTCAACAAAGGAAAGCAGGTGCTCGTGCACCTTGCTCGTGCACGCGCGCCCACATGCTCTCCAGCGCGCTGCTTAAAGGGGAAACCGTGACAGATACATTGTCTTCCACCTAGTGGTCAGAAATGTGAACTGCAACAAGTGCTAATAGAGTTCCTTTGGAACAGAAGTGTGTGAACATTACTGTCACCTCATTTCCCCCTCAGTGGCTGAGAAAAAGAAGAAAAACATGTCTCCCTTTTCCAGTGCTGACAGTTATGAGCTAGCTTCAGCTCATTTGTGTGGTTTGAGATATGTCTGTGGTGAACATGTGCTGAACCCCAAGATACCAGTTAAATACTGCAAGATTTACAACAATGTTTTACAGTGAACATAACCTCCATCATTGGTTCACTGTGGGCGTGTCCCAAACCAAGTACGCTATATAGTCCACATAAACACCACACTAAAGTAAGAAAATCTACAGCTGTTTGGAATTGCAAAACACTGGTTTTAACTTGATTCAGCAAACACACTCACACACACACACACACACACTCACACCCATACACACTCACACACACACACACACACACACACACACACACACACACACACACACTCACACACACACACACTCTCACACACACACACACACACACACACTTACACCCATACACACTCACACACACACACACACACACACTCTCACACACACACACACACTCACTCACACACACACACACACACACACACACACACACACACACACACACACACTCACACACACACACACACACACACACACACACACACACACACACTGGTGTATCCAGTTAAACTCACTTGGCTACTTTGCAGTCTGTGGCCCAAACCTTCATTCACACATATACAACCTAGAGGTGGTCATTATCAAGTCTGAAACCAACTCACACACACTCACACACACTCACACACACTCACACACACACACACACACACTCACACACACATTTTACAGGATTTACAGGAAGACTTGAAACGTAATCCAGAGGAGAGCAGATTCACAGACAGGGGACGATAAACAACGCAGGTAAGTGTGTGTGTGTGTGTGTGTGTGTGTGTGTGTGTGTGCGTGTGTGCGGTATATACAAAGTAATGCTGATGAACGATGTGTGTTTAACAAGTGTGCAGTGGGTTTAATATCACATGCTACATGTTAAACTGAACTGACTTAATGTTCAGGTTCTGTTCACTAACATTATTTACTGATTTAGTGAAATTCAACACACTGAAAGAATTAACACCTCTCTCTCTCCCTCTCTCTATACCTCTCTCTTCCTCTACCTCTCTCTCCCTCTCTCTCTCCCTCTCTCTCTCCCTCTACCTCTCTCTCCCTCTCTCTCTCCCTCTCTCTATACCTCTCTCTTCCTCTACCTCTCTCTCCCTCTCTCTCTCCCTCTCTCTCTCCCTCTACCTCTCTCTCCCTCTCTCTCTCCCTCTCTCTCTCCCTCTACCTCTCTCTCCCTCTCTCTCTCCCTCTCTCTATACCTCTCTCTCCCTCTACCTCTCTCTCCCTCTCTCTCTCCCTCTCTCTCTACCTCTCTCTCTACCTCTCTCTCTCTCTCTCCCCCCTCTCTCTCTCCCTCTCTCTCTACCTCTCTCTCTCCCTCTCTCTCTCTATCTCTCCCCCTCTCTCTCTCCCTCTCTCTCTCCCTCTCTCTGTACCTCTCTCTCTCTATCTCTCCCCCCTCTCTCTCTCCCTCTCTCTCTACCTCTCTCTCTCTATCTCTCCCCCCCTCTCTCTCTCCCTCTCTCTCTGCCTCTCTCTCTCTATCTCCCCCCCCCCCTCTCTCTTTTCCTCTCTCTTCCCCTCTCTCTCTCTCTCTGTCCCCCCTCTCTCTCTGTCCTCTCTTTCTCCCTCTCTCTCTCTCCCCCTAGTGTTTTCCATTACATATCTCTCCAGGTCAGAGATGTAGATGTGAGGGTGGATGTGTGTGGAGCTGTTCTGTGATGTAAAGAGTTTAAGGAGGTTAAAGGTCACTGTAAAAGGAGCGGGAGTGAATTGATCTGATCTGGTCTCAGGAAACTTAAGCAGAGAAAGTGATGAGAGAGTGAGGAGCTGCTGGAGTTTAGTTCAGAGGCACAGAGAGACGTGATGTTTCAGTCTCTGT
>NC_030439.2:21600342-21620342 GCF_001660625.3 Ictalurus punctatus
CGCCACAGTCTGTATAAACAGGGCGTGACTTCATCCACACAACACCCAGGATTACAGAAATACCATGATTATCATTTACACAGGAGCATCAGGAAATACTGCAGCATTAACATACCTGTGCTGGGCCAGTGTGTAGTCGCTGATACGGTGAAGTGTTCTGTAAGCAAGGAGATGTTTATGTAGTGTGTGTGGAAGGAGTCTCCAGTGTCAGCGCTGTGTAACAGTCAGAGGTAAAGCTGTAACTGTAAGTTTTGAACATCTTCATCACAGAGTTTACACTCCTCTACTGATTCTCTGTAAAATGATACGCTGCGTTGGTAAACTGTGGTGTAAAAGGATTGAAACACTTGAGGGGGTGCTGTAATAGGAAAATAATCAACATCAGTAGGCAGAACGGTAATACACAGAGGACTTTTTATTCCTTACATGTTACTCTGTATAGTTAAGGTTCCAGAAAAGGTTCTGTATGTTGTAATAGAAGAACTTTATTGTTTGCTTTCCTGAGGAACTTTTGCATTAATGGATCGTTATCATTTCTGAACCAAAATGATGTTTGAGCTATAATTATTCAGTTTTTGTGGCATTATAAAGTTAGATAAAGAATCAAATGGTTCTTTATGGAACCGAAAATAGTTCTTCTATGGCATTTACTATTTAGAACGTAACAGCATCATTACTCACTCCACTGCTTCCTGAAACGAAACTGCTAGCTATAGACCTCCATTACTTGTTAGCTTCATTAGCCTAGAAGCAAACATCAGACACTGACCACATCTCAGCTGATCCACTACATAATAAAAAAAAATAAAAAATTCTGTAAAATGCTACACGACGTCCTGTCTGTCTCCTCCAGAGGATGCTCGGGAAAACCGAACTGGACATCCAAACGTCCATCGAGAGACGAGGGCTGCGTATCACAGAACTCAAACAAAGACTGCAGTTCCTCAGGGTAAGTCAAGCTAGCATTAGCGTTAGCATTGGTATTATCATTCGAATCTAATTTCGGAGAGTTTCGTGTCGTGTATGTGCAGAACTACGCCCAGGCCGAGCTCTCCGAGGTGGAGAACGTCCTCTCTGATGTCACTCAGTCGGTGGAGCGAATCCGAACTGAGCTGGTGGGCGGGATCGAGGACAAGCGAGACTCCGTGATAGGCCATGGGGAGAGGATTGTGTCAAAGCTGGAGGCGGAGCTAAGCAAGCTGCAGGAGCGCAGGGCGCTACTGGAGGTTCAGGCCACATCAGAAGACCACATAAGCTTCCTACAGGTACCAAAAGCTACCATGAGGAAATGATATTTTTAATTAAGCGATAATTTTCAAGCTATCAGAGTCGACTTTATATCGCGTATTCTCATGTCGTCTTTATTAAATGAAATACATTTGTAAATAAATTTGCACTGTGTGTAGCATTTTTACATAGAACACTATTACATTTTTTCCCTTCTTCTTTTTAATTTTTTCTTACAATTAAAAGTTAGCTTAAACAAATAGCTTCTCTCTGAAACGTCTTATTATTATTAACTGTTATTACACACGACAGAACTCTGTAACGTAACAGACAGACGTCGGCCAATTGGCGGTTTTGCCGATTCACTGATGACAATAATCCACGCCGATAGTGTTTCCCGGTTGCATCCATTGAGGTGCCACTGAGAAGATTCCACTGTTATTATACAGCACAAGAGCGCCCTCTAGAGGATAAATAAAACTACCCCTGACTAATTTTGTGGTGTAATTTGAAGTGTTTCTTGTTTCATTTAGAACATCTCTATTTTGATTTGTTATTTGGAGCGTTATTTTTTGGTTCAGTTTGGATGTATATCTTTTATTTACTTTCATATTTATTAATAGTTAATATTTATTAATATTTATATATTTATTTCATGTTTTCATGTTTCAATGGTTTCATGTTTTCAACAGTCAGTACTGTTTATTTTTGTAATAAAGTTCAGCAATAGTTTAATTTGAGTGTTAATTTTTCATTCAGTATCAGTTTTAAAAACTATCGGTTTTTGATTAATCGGTTATCAGCAGGTCGGTACTGCCCGACTTCCTTATTGGTATCGGTAACATCCACTATCACTCCACCTCTGGTATCAGCAGTATGGGTGTGATGATATCTCAGTACAGTTTATACCTGGATAAGAAACTCTAAAATATCAGAATAATATCATGTTTATGCCACACTGCTGTAGATGATCATATGATGATGATGATGATGATGTCACGCAGTTAAACATTACTCCCATATACCTCTGCAGTAATTACAGTAATACAGCCATTAATTAGAAGAGGATTATTTAATGGTATCATTTCCGGAGCAGAGCTTTGAGGAGACGAACACTCCGTATCAGGACACCATGACGCTCGACACCGATTCTGATCTGGAGTTACACTTTTCTTTTGGGGAGGTGAAGAGCGCACTGGGCGAGATACGCGAGAGACTGGACGACATCCACATGGGCGAAGTTCACTACAGACACTCAGGTAATACATTATTATTATTATTACTACTACTACTAGTATAATAATAATCATCATCATCATTTTAAATCATTTTATTACTACTACTACTAGTAGTAGTAGTAGTAATAAAATGATAATGGGTATTATTATTATTATTATTATTATTATTATTATTATTATTATTGTTGTTGTTGTTGTTGTTGTTGTTTATAAATAAAGTTAAATTACATAGAAACGTGACTAAGTCAAATTGCCAGTTGGCTAAAGAAAATAAATAAATATTTCTTTAAAGATTTTGTGATTTTAAAGCTGTATAACAATAAATGATTACATGAACCTTTAAAGAATAAAAATTCTCTTTCAATTTTAATGAAAATATAATTGTGTAAAAAGTATTTTAGGCACGTTAATTTGAAGTTGAACTCATTATAGTGAGAAATATATACGTCCATGAAATAAGTTTGGGACGCGTCTCTTGTTTATCTTTTGATAGTAAAAACCATTTGTAATGTTTTGTAAAAAGTTTAAACCTGATCTGCGTCTCCTGCCAGATTTGCTCCATGTACGCACACACACTGTTTTATACTTTAATACCCTACCTGATCTGCACCGCCCATTTCTTGAAGCTCCTGGTGCACAGCTCTTGTGCTGATGTTCCTTCCAGAGGCAGCTTGGAGCTCTGTAGTGAGTGATATAACAGAAGATGGGAGAATTTTACAGCAGCACTCCCTCTCTACCAACGATGCCTTAGAAAAGTGTATTGTGTAATTGTTTATCACGATATCCATATTATATCGAAATATCAACCAAGCCCTGGTACGATCTACAGAAACTTCTTTTCTTCGCTCGACTGTTCGACAGGTTTATCTCAAAACTCTGTTTATTTCAGTTTATTATTATTTTTTTCACTTAAAGTTAAACTGAAGCATGTTAAATATGTTAAAATTGAAATATTTGTCATGTGTCAGAAGTTAGCGGTTGAGTGATGTGCTAGTGGCACACGGTGACACTGTTATTGCTAGCGCAGTCTACAGATGAAGAGGTGAGAGAGTGGGACAGACTAAAGGACTAAAGTGCAGCTGCATCGCTCTCATTAGATGCAGATTAAACGAGGGATAAATGCCACTGCAACACTATCAGAACGGCATTGTGGGTAATGTAGGAAACCGTTAAATGACATGAAAATACACCAACATATCAATGAAAGAAGTTCAAACTAAAAAACTCATTCTAAAATAAATCTTGGATACCAGTGTAGATTATAGACCTGACGGATTCAGACTAAATCCCAGGCTCACATTACACACAGAAAACTAATCCCATCTGAATAGAGCTGATCTTATTATTATTATCTTATTATTATTATCTCATTATAGCACTGAGAATACACGGGTCCAGAGAGAGTAAAGCTTGTGTGTAGGAGGTTAAATCAGTGATCTGTCTGAACTTGTCTTTATGTGTCCGAGTTTCAGTGCTCAGTCTCAGTCTGTTTATTTGTTCGTTAATGGTGTGAGAGTTTGTTTTTCTCTATACGCCCGCACTCAGGGTGAAAAAGAGGACAGGTGAGATTTTTTGTGAGGCATTAAACTCACTCGAGACTCACATTTCAGCTTGTGACTTCAACATGCCGAGTATTACACAACTCCATTCCAAACATTAGCAACACTCTGAGACAAATAAAGGACAAAGATAGCTAGCTAATCCTAACAGTTGTTAGTTAGACAATAACATCCTGCTGAAAAAAACCCCCAATAGAAACCATCACAGAAATTCTAATGGTTTCCACTACAAAAAACATTACAAATACCATCAGATAACCATCAAAACCATTACCATTATTGTTTCTTAATGGTATCCACTAGACATAAACATGCCACCAATAGAAGGCAACAAATTACCAATAGAGACCCACAGGGACCATTAAAACTATTGCAAATTCCATAAGGGTTTCTATTAGGTTTTTTTCAGCAGGGAAATGCTATCTCACAATATAGAACTGCAGTTGTTTTTGATTTTTTATTCTAAAACCATTTGCTTTTTAAATTTATAGAACATTACACCAGTAATAAATATCCAGATGTGAGGAGTTATAGATCTATTATAATGTGTAAATATGACACTAATTGCTGTAAATAAAGCAACATTCATTAGTGCCACGGATTTGAGGTTAACGCGTGATTTGTGTGTCACAGTGTCGTCACTGCCCGAGTCGGAGAGCATGATGAGCATCAGGTCCAATAAGAAGAAGGACTTTTCTCTGAAAGGTAAATGTACATCACATGATTCAAATACACACATTTACACAGAAGGTGGTGATGAGTTCTCTATAACAGCGGCTCTGACTGTAGCGCAGGTTTATATTAATACATCGCTCTAATACGTTATGGTTTCTATAGTAACGGCTCATTCACAGGGACGCGTACAGCGCACGCTCCACCGATAATAAACAGATTTTTAAAAAATCACTGATATGAGTTTTCTGTTAGTAAGGAGATGTTTATATAACATGTTTATGGAAGGAGTCTCCAGTGTCAGCGCTGTGTAACAGTCAGAAGTAAAGCTGTAACTTTAAGTTTCAACATCTTCATCACAGATGAGTTTACACTTACATTTACATTTATTCATTTATTAATAATAATAATAATAATAATAATAATAATAATAATAATAATAAGTTTCCAGTCACATTCAGTGTCTCCACAACGCCCCTGGTGGTAGATGTAGGGATATGTCGGATAATGTGAAGGTGAAAGTGGGCTTTTAGATACATTAACACAGAGAAATAAAACACTACATGAAAAGATGGAAAACTAATTAGCAACTATTTTTTCTGTCCTTCAGATCTGCGGAAGCTCAGATCAGGATCCAGTAAGTGTCCCGTCCCCCCATTGTCTTTAAGATATGGAAAAAATAAAATACAATTGAATAACATTCAGCTCATCATGAAGTGTTTAAAAGAATTTGATATACTGATCTCTGTCTCTTCAGGTATCAAAAAAGTCAGAGGTTATTTAGGTGAGTCTAGTAATCTTCAAATGTTTTCCATGTGTTTTGTTTAAAAAATAGAAAAATGTGCAAAAACACAAAGAGGTGAGTGTTCCTGTTGGATAAATAAAACTTTATAAGTTAACAGATATCACTCGGTCCGAGTTAAGCTCATTATGATCTCAGTCACAGTGTGAGCAGGAGACAAAGTTGATGTTTATACTGATTTCTTTACTGTAACAATTTTTATGTTAGTGTTACAGTGTGTTACAATGTGTTTCAAGTTACAGTGAGTTACAATAATTTAAAGTGTGTTACAGTGTGTTACAGTGAGTTTCAGGTGTTACAGTGTGTTACAGTGAGTTACAGTGTGTTACAGTGAGTTACAGTGTGTTTCAGTGTGTTTCAGTGTGTTTCAGTGAGTTACAGTGTGTTACAGTGAGTTTCAGGTGTTTCAGTGTGTTACAGTGTGTTACAGTGAGTTTCAGTGTGTTTCAGTGTGTTACAGTGAGTTTCAGGTGTTTCAGTGTGTTACAGTGTGTTACAGTGAGTTACAGTGTGTTACAGTGTGTTACAGTGTGTTACAGTGTGTTACAGTGAGTTAGTGTGTTTCAGTGTGTTACAGTGAGTTTCAGGTGTTGCAGTGTGTTTCAGTGAGTTACAGTGTGTTACAGTGAGTTACAGTGTGTTTCAGTGTGTTACAGTGAGTTACAGTGTGTTACAGTGAGTTACAGTGTGTTACAGTGTGTTACAGTGAGTTTCAGGTGTTTCAGTGTGTTACAGTGTGTTACAGTGAGTTACAGTGTGTTACAGTGTGTTACAGTGTGTTACAGTGAGTTACAGTGTGTTACAGTGTGTTACAGTGTGTTACAGTGAGTTTCAGGTGTTTCAGTGTGTTACAGTGTGTTACAGTGTGTTTCAGTGTGTTACAGTGTGTTTCAGTGTGTTTCAGTGTGTTACAGTGTGTTACAGTGAGTTTCAGTGTGTTACAGTGAGTTTCAGTGTGTTTCAGTGTGTTTCAGTGTGTTACAGTGTGTTTCAGTGAGTTTCAGGTGTTACAGTGTGTTACAGTGTGTTTCAGTGTGTTTCAGTGAGTTACAGTGTGTTACAGTGTGTTACAGTGAGTTTCAGGTGTTTCAGTGTGTTTCAGTGAGTTTCAGTGTGTTACAGTGTGTTACAGTGAGTTTCAGGTGTTTCAGTGTGTTTCAGTGAGTTTCAGTGTGTTACAGTGTGTTTCAGTGTGTTACAGTGTGTTACAGTGTGTTTCAGTGTGTTTCAGTGTGTTACAGTGTGTTACAGTGAGTTACAGTGTGTTTCAGTGTGTTACAGTGAGTTACAGTGTGTTACAGTGTGTTACAGTGAGTTACAGTGTGTTACAGTGTGTTTCAGTGTGTTTCAGTGTGTTACAGTGAGTTACAGTGTGTTACAGTGAGTTTCAGGTGTTTCAGTGTGTTACAGTGTGTTACAGTGAGTTTCAGTGTGTTTCAGTGTGTTACAGTGTGTTACAGTGAGTTACAGTGTGTTACAGTGTGTTACAGTGTGTTACAGTGAGTTAGTGTGTTTCAGTGTGTTACAGTGAGTTTCAGTGTGTTACAGTGTGTTACAGTGTGTTTCAGTGTGTTACAGTGTGTTACAGTGAGTTACAGTGTGTTACAGTGAGTTACAGTGTGTTACAGTGTGTTACAGTGAGTTACAGTGTGTTACAGTGTGTTTCAGTGTGTTACAGTGTGTTACAGTGAGTTTCAGTGTGTTTCAGTGTGTTTCAGTGTGTTACAGTGAGTTACAGTGTGTTTCAGTGTGTTACAGTGTGTTACAGTGAGTTTCAGTGTGTTACAGTGAGTTTCAGTGTGTTTCAGTGTGTTTCAGTGTGTTACAGTGTGTTTCAGTGAGTTACAGTGTGTTACAGTGTGTTACAGTGAGTTTCAGGTGTTTCAGTGTGTTTCAGTGAGTTTCAGTGTGTTACAGTGTGTTACAGTGTGTTTCAGTGAGTTTCAGGTGTTACAGTGTGTTACAGTGTGTTTCAGTGTGTTTCAGTGAGTTACAGTGAGTTACAGTGTGTTACAGTGTGTTTCAGTGTGTTTCAGTGAGTTTCAGGTGTTACAGTGAGTTTCAGGTGTTTCAGTGTGTTTCAGTGAGTTACAGTGTGTTACAGTGTGTTACAGTGTGTTTCAGTGTGTTACAGTGTGTTACAGTGAGTTACAGTGTGTTACAGTGTGTTTCAGTGTGTTACAGTGAGTTACAGTGTGTTTCAGTGTGTTACAGTGAGTTTCAGGTGTTTCAGTGTGTTACAGTGTGTTACAGTGTGTTACAGTGTGTTACAGTGTGTTACAGTGTGTTACAGTGTGTTTCAGTGAGTTTCAGGTGTTACAGTGAGTTTCAGGTGTTTCAGTGTGTTACAGTGTGTTACAGTGAGTTACAGTGTGTTACAGTGTGTTACAGTGTGTTACAGTGAGTTACAGTGTGTTACAGTGTGTTTCAGTGTGTTACAGTGAGTTACAGTGTGTTACAGTGTGTTTCAGTGTGTTACAGTGAGTTACAGTGTGTTACAGTGAGTTACAGTGTGTTTCAGTGTGTTACAGTGAGTTACAGTGAGTTACAGTGTGTTTCAGTGTGTTTCAGTGTGTTACAGTGAGTTACAGTGTGTTACAGTGTGTTACAGTGAGTTTCAGTGTGTTACAGTGTGTTACAGTGTGTTACAGTGTGTTACAGTGTGTTACAGTGAGTTTCAGTGAGTTACAGTGTGTTACAGTGTGTTACAGTGAGTTTCAGTGTGTTACAGTGTGTTACAGTGTGTTACAGTGTGTTACAGTGTGTTACAGTGAGTTACAGTGAGTTTCAGGTGTTTCAGTGAGATTCAGTGAGTGTGGTATAAAACCATCGACTGTGCTGATGGTTTGTATTTTCTATACAGAGGACGTGACGTTAAACCCAGTGACGGCGTATCCCTTCCTCATCCTCTCAGAAGACAGGAAGCAGCTGAAGCGTGGGGAGAAGCTGCAGTTTTTCAGGAACAGCACTCAGAGGTTTGACGTATGGAGCTGCATTACGGCTAAAGAGGGATACAATACAGGACGCCATTACTGGGAGGTACACACACTATACACACACACTACACACACGCTACACACACACTACACACACTACACACACAACACATACACACACACACACTACACACACTACACATACACTGCACACACACACAACACATTACACACAAACTAAACACACAACACACAAACACACATACATAATACACAGACATACACACACATACTACACACAACACACACACAAACACACTACAGACACAACACACGCATCCTACACAAACATACTACAGACACAACACACGCATCCTACACAAACATACTACACACACAACAAACACACTACACACACACACACTACAGACATACACAACACACACATACACACACATACACATACACACACTACACAACACACACACAACACACACACATATTACACACACACCATATGCACTTGTTTTTCCATGGAGGTTGTATAATTGTGTGTGTGTGTGTGTGTGTGTGTGTGTGTGTGTGTGTGTGTGTGTGTTTGGGAGCAGGTGAATGTTGGTGATAATAAAGATTGGAAAGTGGGCGTGGTGAGAGACTCCGCCCAGAGGAAGGGGCTGTTCGATATGAGCCCCAGCAATGGTTATTATGTACTGTGGTGGAGCACCAATCACCTGCGAGCCCTCACGACCCCGCCCCTGACCAAGGTGAAGATCAATGGCCGACTGCGTCATCTGGGTGTGTACCTGGACTGTGAGGAGGGTCATGTGACCTTCTACAACGCCAAGACGGGTTCTGAGATTTACTCGTTCGTTACAGAGGGAGCGTTCAGCGAAAGGATGTTCCCTCTGTTCGGCACTGCTGATAAAGAAATACCACTCATACTACCGGCTGCACCAACACACCCACCTGAGTGAGGGAACGAGGGGAGGAGAAGTGAGAGAACCAGAAAGCAGGTGGGGAAGGAAAGAGGAAATAAGTGAAAGAGAAAAGTGCAGAGCATAAAAGCAGCAAAAGAGGAGAGAATGAATGAGACACCAATCTCTCACAGGGTTACACACACAACAACAACAACAACAATAACAACAATGTAAGAAAGCAAAGTAACAACGAAATAAAAAGAAAAAAGTAAAAAAAATTAATGTACAGACCAAATATAATTTAAATAGGAAGTATAAATAAAATCTTAACGATGTTCTTAACATTAATCAATCTTTACAGCAAGAGAAATAATACAAATGCTTTTTAAAAAATGTGGAGTGAGGAGAATGTTCAGGAGTGAGGAGAATGTTCAGGAGTGAGGAGAATGTTCAGGAGTGGAGAATGTTCAGGAGTGAGGAGAATGTTCAGCAGTGAGGAGAATGTTCAGGAGTGAGGAGAATGTTCAGGAGTGGAGAATGTTCAGGAGTGAGGAGAATGTTCAGGAGTGAGGAGAATGTTCAGGAGTGAGGAGAATGTTCAGGAGTGAGGAGAATGTTCAGGAATGAGGAGAATGTTCAGGAGTGAGGAGAATGTTCAGGAGTGGAGAATGTTCAGGAGTGGAGAATGTTCAGGAGTGGAGAATGTTCAGGAGTGAGGAGAATGTTCAGGAGTGAGGAGAATGTTCAGGAGTGGAGAATGTTCAGGAGTGGAGAATGTTCAGGAGTGAGGAGAATGTTCAGGAGTGGAGAATGTTCAGGAATGAGGAGAATGTTCAGGAGTGGAGAATGTTCAGGAGTGGAGAATGTTCAGGAGTGAGGAGAATGTTCAGGAGTGGAGAATGTTCAGGAATGAGGAGAATGTTCAGGAGTGGAGAATGTTCAGGAGTGGAGAATGTTCAGGAGTGAGGAGAATGTTCAGGAGTGAGGAGAATGTTCAGCAGTGAGGAGAATGTTCAGGAGTGAGGAGAATGTTCAGGAGTGAGGAGAATGTTCAGGAGTGAGGAGAATGTTCAGGAGTGGAGAATGTTCAGGAATGAGGAGAATGTTCAGGAGTGAGGAGAATGTTCAGGAGTGAGGAGAATGTTCAGGAATGAGGAGAATGTTCAGGAGTGGAGAATGTTCAGGAGTGGAGAATGTTCAGGAGTGAGGAGAATGTTCAGCAGTGAGGAGAATGTTCAGGAGTGAGGAGAATGTTCAGGAGTGAGGAGAATGTTCAGGAGTGAGGAGAATGTTCAGGAGTGGAGAATGTTCAGGAGTGAGGAGAATGTTCAGGAGTGAGGAGAATGTTCAGGAGTGGAGAATGTTCAGCAGTGAGGAGAATGTTCAGGAGTGAGGAGAATGTTCAGGAGAGGAGAATGTTCAGGAGTGAGGAGAATGTTCAGGAGTGGAGAATGTTCAGGAGTGAGGAGAATGTTCAGGAGTGGAGAATGTTCAGGAGTGGAGAATGTTCAGGAGTGTGACGTGTGTAAAATAGTTTAAAAATCAGAAAGAAAAAAGAAAAAGTCTTCTAAAGACACCAGGACATCAGCCTGTGTTTCTGCTCCTGCTGAACAGAGTGTACACCGTCAGTGTTCAGTGTGTATTTAGTTCTGTGTGTGTGTGTGTGTGTGTGAGAGAGAGAGAGAGAGAGAGAGAGAGAAAGAGCAAGAGAGAGAGAAAGAGAGAGAGAAAGAGCGAGAGAAAGAAAGAGAGAGAGCGAGAGAAAGAAAGAGAGAGAGAGAAAGAGCGAGAGAGAGAGAAAGAGAGAGCGAGAGAGAGAGAGAGAGAGAGAGAGAGCAAGGCAGATGAAATAAATGCTGAGGAGGTGTATTGTGGACTCTGGACACTCACACTGCCTTTTATTTTTATTTTTGATGAACACGGGTTTGGGGGTTGATTTATTTTTCCTCTTCATGTGTGAAATTGATGTTACTGTAATAAATAAATAAACAAACTATGAAACTTTTATAGGAGTTGGTATTTATTTGATGAGACGTGGCCTTGAAAGACCTGAGAGATTAAAGGAGTCAGGATGAGTCAGGGTGAGTCAGGATGAGTCAGGATGAGTCAGGCTGAGTCAGGGTGAGTCAGGATGAGTCGGACTGAGTCAGGGTGAATCAGGGTGAGTCAGGGTGAATCAGGGTGAATCAGGGTGAGTCAGGATGAGTCGGACTGAGTCAGGGTGAATCAGGGTGAGTCAGGGTGAATCAGGGTGAATCAGGGTGAGTCAGGATGAGTCAGGGTGAGTCATTAACGAGTCAGGGTGAGTCAGGATGAGTCAGGGTGAATCAGGATGAGTCAGGATGAGTCAGGGTGAGTCTGGTTGAGGCAGGGTTAGTCAGGATGAGTCAGGCTGAGTAAGGCTGAGTCAGGCTGAGTCAGTGAGTCAGGGATATCTGAAGTCTAACTGAAGGATATTTACTGAATTCATCCCCAAACCTTTTGCTTATAAAATGTCGTAACTGACACATGACTTAGTGACATTCCGGGTTAATTCTCCCGAAAATGTCCCAGCGTTCCAGGGATAGACTTCACCAGGATAAAACACTTACTAAAATGAATGAATGAATGAATAATATCACATTACAAGCCTAGTTACATGATAAAAGATGAATTTGAACAAGTAAAAATGAGTAAAAAGTATCAAAGCAAGTTAACAAAATAAAAGTAACAAAGGAACCACCAAGACGTTAGCAGCAGATCCTTTAATTCCTGTAAGCTGTAACAGGGTCACCGGTTCTCCTTCCTTGGAGCACTTTTAATAGGTACTGCACACCGGGAACACCCCACAACACCTGCCCTTCTGGAGACGCTCTGACCCAGTCGTCCAGACATCACAATCTGGTCCTTGGCAAAGTCTCTCAGAGCCTTACACTTGCCCATTTTTCCTGCTTCCAACACGTCAACTTCCACAACTGACTGTTCACCTGCTGCCTAATAAATAAACCCCCCTCTACAGGTGTCTCTGTAACGAGATCAACAACTTATTCATGTCACCTGTCAGTGGTTTTAATGTTATGGCTGATTGCTGGACACATCTAGAGAAGCCTTGGAAATGAAATGGGATTTGTTAATGGCAATTCTGTATTAATCACTAACTAAGGGAGGTTCCAGTGCTGAGGGTGAGTGTGGAAGAGGTGTGGTTTCACATCCTGACCACCTGGGGTCATCTGGTCAGGAAGTCCATGATCCAGTGGCATATGGAGGCTCTGGAGCTCTGGATGAACACTTCATCACTATAGAGGTGAGTGCTACTGGACGGTAGTCATTCAGGGAGGCAGAGTGGAGGGACGGGGGGACGGGGGGTTTGAGGACAGGAATGATGGTGGAGGTCTTAAAACATGTGGGAACAACATATTGGTTGAGGGAGAGGTTAAAAATGGTGGTGAAGACTGGTGCTAATTGGTTAGCACATACTTTTAAGTATGAGGGAAGAAGGGCTGCTGGATCACGGATATACACAACACCGTCACCATGTTATCCTGGTTATTACATTCTGCCTGTCCTAGTGTGTACCATTTGCTGATTGCTTGTTTTTGCCCGATGTTTTGGAATTATTTACCAGCCTGCTTCTATGAATAAAAACAGAATTTGCAACTTTTTCCACTTCACCAATTCAGTGGCTGCAGCACTTATGCTGGTGTGGCAGAAGGCCCTCAGTCTCAAGGCCAGGTAGCGGGAAAACATGAGCAACAGCTTCTCCAACTCGAAGCTAAGGTAACCCAGCTTTCTACCACACCACCGTGATCGTGGTGCTCATCATGTTTCAATGATCCCTATTCTTTTCCAAGCAAAAAGGGGTTTCTGAGCAACATAAACGTGCCCAATTTATCAATCTCCTTATGGATAAAGCACTCACCTGGGCTACTGCAGTCTGGTCTCAAGGCCTTGGACACAGCTCATCCTATGACTGTTTTAGTCTTTGAATGTTTTCAGAGACCCTTTCCCAGAGGAAAAAGAAAATTGAGGAGCAACCTCTCTCCATTAAACAGTGCAACCGGAGCATCGCTGGATATGCTTTATATCTTCCAGACGTTAGCGGTAGGCAGTGGGTGGAATGGGCCAGCACTAAAGGCAGCTTATCATCAAGGTTGTGACAGGACATCCTAACCAAGCTTGTCTTAGCTTGCTGCCTAACGAGGTAGTTACCTCCTGCAGTGTCGTAATCTCATTAAAGATAAGTTTACTGAACCACTAGATGCTGCTAAAGGTGCAGGCTGGAGGGTGGAAACATCTCTCTGCTCCTCTAATTAACATTTTTAAAAACATTTCCACTTGTCCTTTTCCCCACTAAGGACTTCAAGAACTAACAGGAAGCATGACTACAAAGACACACTCTTGATAAAAGACAGTAATACACATCTTCATTAACTAGACAGGTGTACAAAGCTGTTTATAAGAATTAAATATTCAATATTTAAAACCCATGATGGTTGCCAGTTCAATTAGGATTTTATTGCTCCACATGTACAGTGAAAACTGCTGAGTAGAAAACAACAATAAACCTAAAAAATAAACAATAAACCTGCACAAAGGTTGGGCTTCAGATTTTATAGTTCAGTTTCACTTTTTAATGTTCATAAAATACTGCAATGAATCAATAAACTTGATTTGTTCTTCAGAGTAAATATCATGATCTACACTCATTACATTAGTAATATACACACTACACACTAATCCACATAGCGCAAAAAAGTAGCATTAGCTACACTGGAGTCGGGGTTAACTACACAGGAGGAAGTGTTAGCATTAGCTACACTGGAGTCGGGGTTAACTACACAGGAGGAAGTGTTAGCATTAGATACATTAGTGTCAGTGTTAACTACACAGGAGGAAGTGTTAGCATTAGCTACACTGGAGTCGGGGTTAACTACACAGGAAAAAGTGTTAGCATTAGATACATTAGTGTCAGTGTTAACTACACTGGAGGAAGTGTTAGCATTATATACAGTGAGGGGAAAAAAAGCATTTGATCCCCTGCTGATTTTGTACGTTTGCCCACTGACAAAGAAATGATCAGTCTATAATTTTAATGGTAGATTTATTTGAACAGTGAGAGACAGAATAACAACAAAAAAATCCAGAAAAACGCATGTCAAAAATGTTATAAATTAATTTGCATTTTAATGAGGGAAATAAGTATTTGACCCCTCTGCAAAACATGACTTAGTACTTGGTTTAAAAACCCTTGTTGGCAATCACAGAGGTCAGAAGTTTCTTGTAGTTGGCCACCAGGTTTGCACACATCTCAGGAGGGATTTTGTCCCACTCCTCTTTGCAGATCTTCTCCAAGTCATTAAGGTTTCGAGGCTGACGTTTGGCAACTCGAACCTTCAGCTACCTCCACAGAATTTCTATGGGATTAAGGTCTGGAGACTGGCTAGGCCACTCCAGGACCTTAATGTGCTTCTTCTTGAGCCACTCCTTTGTTGCCTTGGCCGTGTGTTTTGGGTCATTGTCATGCTGGAATACCCATCCACGACCCATTTTCAATGCCCTGGCTGAGGGAAGGAGGTTTTCACCCAAGATTTGACGGTACATGGCCCCGTTCATCGTCCCTTTGATGCGGTGAAGTTGTCCTGTCCCCTTAGCAGAAAAACACCCCCAAAGCATAATGTTTCCACCTCCATGTTTGACGGTGGTGATGGTGTTCCAGGGGTCATAGGCAGCATTCCTCCTCCTCCAAACACGGCAAGTTGAGTTGATGCCAAAGAGCTCCATTTTGGTCTCATCTGACCTCAACACTTTCACCCAGTTGTCCTCTGAATCATTCAGATGTTCAGTGGCAAACTTCAGACGGGCATGTATATGTGCTTTCTTGAGCAGCGGACCTTGCGCGCGCTGCAGGATTTCAGTCCTTCACGGCGTAGTGTGTTACCAATTGTTTTCTTGGTGACTATGGTCCCAGCTGCCTTGAGATCATTGACAAGATCCTCCCGTGTAGTTCTGGGCTGATTCCTCACTGTTCTCATGATCACTGCAACTCCACGAGGTGAGATCTTGCATGGAGCCCCAGGCCGAGGGAGATCGACAGTTCTTTTGTGCTTCTTCCATTTGCGAATAATCGCACCAACTGTTGTCACCTTCTCACCAAGCTGCTTGGCAATGGTCTTGTAGCCCATTCCAGACTTGTGTAGGTCTACAATCTTGTCCCTGACATCCTTGGAGAGCTCTTTGGTCTTGGCCATGGTGGAGAGTTTGTAATCTGATTGATTGATTGCTTCTGTGGACAGGTGTCTTTTATACAGGTAACGAGCTGAGATTAGGAGAACTCCCTTTAAGAGTGTGCTCCTAATCTCAGCTCGTTACCTGTATAAAAGACACCTGGGAGCCAGAAATCTTTCTGACTGAGAGGGGGTCAAATACTTATTTCCCTCATTAAAATGCAAATCAATTTATAAAATTTTTGACATGCGTTTTTCTGGATTTTCTTGTTGTTATTCTGTCCCTCACTGTTCAAATAAATCTACCATTAAAATTATAGACTGATCATTTCTTTGTCAGTGGGCAAACGTACAAAATCAGCAGGGGATCAAATACTTTTTTCCCTCACTGTACATAAGTGTCAGTGTTAACTACACAGGAGGAAGTGTTAGCATTAGCTACACTGGAGTCGGGGTTAATTACACATTAGGAAGTGATAACATTAGATACATTAGAGTTGGGGTTAACTACACAGATGTTAACATCAGCAGTATCTACAGTTGTCTTTGGTCTATAGCACTATGGTCCACATAGCGGTTGTTCCTGCAGGACCTTAGGTGCTTCGAGATGTAGCACAACCGTGTGTGCACGTCGGAAAAATACATCCAGCACTCGAAGTTGATTACAACATAGTAGCGATTGCTAACAAACCAACTGCTCCCCAGACAGACATGAGTGGCGGTTGGCCAGCTGCAGAAGAGAACAGGAAAACAGAGAATAGAAGTAAATAAAGTACATCTCTGATAATCCATAGACAACATGAGCCTGGTAACGATGTACAAAATGTGTTATGTTACAATACAGTGGTGTCTCAATACTATACTTCTTTAATACTGTATAAATAAGCATTGCCTGAATATGTGCCTTAGGTTTCCATTTTCAACTGATTAACACATTCAGCATCATAAACCTACCATAACTGGAAGGTAACACTGACACACTGTTTGTGTGATCCATTCAGACTCTTAGCAGCATGCAGCGAACAAAAAGCTGTGCATTAGCATGGAACAAAGTTAAACACTGAGCGAATACTTAAATATGGTCAGGCTTTCACTGGTGTGATGTGTTGCCAGGTCTCAGCAATGTTTCCACACCTAAAACCTCTCAGAACCCACACAAAAGACTCGAAACTAGCCCAATAAGGTGGCAGGAACTCAGCTGCTGGCTGGAGGACGTCCCTATCCTCACCTATATCACAAGCTATCAGGAATTCGTAAGAACCTTGGAGAAGAGCCGCTGCTCCTCTGAATTGGAGATCAGACAGGCTACATACTCTGGAGTTAACCGTAGCTAATGCTAATTATTATATTTAGCTAATCTCAACGTACCTAGTCCTAAAATATACTAGTCCTGCATAGTTCGGACTAACCTTGATCTCGGTGTCGCTAGTGCTAATGCTAGCCGTATTACATGTTTACAGGTGTAATTACAGACTCACAGTGTACAGTGATGGTGACTGGTTGTGATGGGAACACGAGCAGATGTTGGTCCAGATTCAGCACAGCTGCACACTGATACTGAACTCCAGCGTCCTCACGGCTGGGTGTGACGGTTAGATTCACTGTCTTGTTAACACTCTGCATCTCATTTACCAAGTCTGGGAAGGACGTGTGAGTGAATCGTGTGAAAGTGTTGTCTTGCTTGGGATCCGCTCTGCTCCAGTGCACACTGAGGTTACCTCCAGGTCCGACGTTCTCAATCTCACACCTCAGCTCTGTCTGATCTCCCTCTGCCACCACATCAGACACAGAGTTCAGTGTAACCCTGTCTGGCCTCTCTGTAAACACACACACACACTTTAAATGACACGGTGTTCATTAATAATCGAATCCTCCACTCAGTGCATGACTCTTCATGATGTGATGAGATGAACGGACCAGAGCGAGTCCCAGCAGAGTAAACCGTGCTGATTATGATAACTGTGTACACAATAAGAAGGAAATCAGATTTGATGAGATGATGGTACTCACTGTAAATGGTGAGATTTACATAGCTCACACATTGAGTAACTCCGACTGTGAAATAACATCCGAGTCCTTCAGCTTCCTCCCACTTCGTCAGTCTGTCCAGCTTCCACACAACACTCGTCTCATTGTCTGTTATAGGCTGTGAGGTTTTAGACTCCCAGCCCAGCTTGTACTGCGTCACAGGTGTGTTCGGTATGGAGCAGTTCACTTCAGCAGGGCTTCCATACTCCACCAGCAGAGACGCCGGAGAGAGAATAGGATCTGTACATGCTCCTGTTCAGCACCATAACAAACCAAAATGTGGAGTTAATTTTGTGTTAAATTTAATAACACTGCAAATCAGTAGACAATTAATCAAATCTGTAACTTCAGTGGTTCAGAGGTTTTATTTGTCATTAGACAGTTATACAGGGAACAACAGAGTGAAATTCTGATTGCTCGGCACTGTGAGTGTAAACCAATAAAATAAGGAAAACAATAAATTAGAGAATAAGATAAAAGTAGTCAACCAGAACTGAGTAGTAATAAGGTGTATGTGTTCTTGTCCAGGTGAGGGGCAGACTGAAGTCCAGTCCTGATGACCCGCACGTAGAAGTTCCTCCTGAACCGTTCGGTATTGTTCATGTGACTGTAGAGATGTTTACCTCAGCAGTCTGAACACACACATTACTGGATTGGGAAGTGTGTTTGGTCATTTTCCCCTGATGTAGGTGTCTCTGCAGGACGAGAAGTACTTGTTCTGCACTCCACCTCTACCACCTAGACAGCAAGTGGAGGGGAATCCGCTGTCCGTCCGTGCGGAAAACAGAGAATAGTGTCTGGTCCTGTAGAAGGAGGTTCAGCCAAGTTTCAGTGAAACAGAGGACGGTACAGTGTCTGGTGTCTCAGTGGAGTTAAATCCGTGCCCTGATGTCGTCTGCATGTTTGTAAGCAGGATAATGGGTGAAGGTGTATGATTAGCCTCGCTCCTCAGCCTGAGTCATCTCCTCATAGGTTTGTCTCCACTGTCTTGGTTAATCTCAGTGTCTCAGAGGATCCGAGGATCTGAGAAAAGCGGTGAGTAAATTGGTTTCTGATATCCAGATGTGTTGTAAGGCTGTGAGCAGCCAGTTCAGATGTCCCGTGTACAATAAAAGCACAGTTTTGCCGGAGCAGCCATCATGGTGTCTGGACTTGTTTTCTCATCTGTGTGTTTGTGTGTGATTTTTTATTATTAAAAGATTAAACTAGTGAAGTAATATAAAGACAACAAGGAATGACAGAAGAACACCGGATTCCTGGTCCTCTTGAAAACGCTGGTCTGGGGTTCACTTTTACTGAGTCGTGGTACAAAAAGGACCTGCTCTCTGCACTGCACGCCAACGTCATTGGTTCACTTGTCGCGTTACTTCCTTTCTACTTTAGTGACGGCAGGGAAAGGGTTCCGGTTATAGATGTATATGACCAGACTTTCACAGGACTGGAATCGCTCGAAGGTTTGAAGGTCTTCCTGCAGCGCTGTTCTTCATGATGGAGTGAGCTGTAGTGAAGACCACTACTGTCAAGTCCAAGACCAGAACTGGGTCATTTTATCAGCTCATAGACAGCAAGAGACATTTACACACACACACACACACACACACACACACACACACACACACATACACACACATACACACACATACACACACATACACACACATACACACACATACACACACACACATACACACACACACACACACCCACCCACAAACACACACACACACCCAAACACCCACCCACCCACACACACACACACCCAAACACTCACCCACACACACACCCCCAAACACACACCCACCCACACACCCACACACCCACACACCCAAACACGCACCCCCCCCGCCCACACACACACCCACCCAAACACCCACACACACATCCAAACACACACCCACCCACCCACACACACACCCACACACACACACACAAACACCCACCCACACACAAACACCCACCCACCCACACACACACCCAAACACTGACCCACCCAAACATCCACACACACACACACACCCAAACACCCACCCACACACCCACACCCACGCACACACACACACCCACCCACTCACACAAACACACACACCCAAACACCCACCCACACCGACACACCCAAACACCCACCCACACCGACACACCCAAACACCCACCCACCCACCCACACCCACACACTCACACACTCACACAAACACACAGACACACACACACACACGCAGACACCCACTCACATACCCACAAACACACACACGCACACACACACACCGTTGTGCTCACCTGCGTATGTATATTTATCATACAGTCCCACACACAGTACGGTGAGTAACGAAGAGAAAACACACGCTGCCATCTCACAGCACGAGTCTGAACTGATGGAGTAAAGTGAAAGTTCCAGAAACTTCTAAAAGACCACTCCTAACT
>NC_030439.2:21625342-21632842 GCF_001660625.3 Ictalurus punctatus
GAGCAGGAACTGTCCATCAGGAGACACTTCGAACTCCTTCACTCTCTGCTCAGTGAGACCTGCAGGAGGAACAGGGGAGAGAAATGAATGACTGAGCACTTCAGAGTGAACTCTCTCACACGTCTCCTGCTCTACTGGTGGAACATAAAGCAGAGAGATGTTGAAGAGAGATTGTGTCTCATGCACTGTCTATGCTCTGACCTCTGACCCTGGGCACAGGGATGATCTTCCCCTCCATCATGTCGTAGATGTAGAAGAGTTTGTTCCACATGCCTGTGGCCACCACCTGCTCTCCGTCTGCGCTGAAACACGCCTTATTCACCGGGAATTTCTCCAAGTGGATGCTCTGGATCTTGGGATTGGTCTTACCATCCACCTGAGAGGAGAGAGAGAGAGGACAGAAGCTCCTGATGTGCATCTGTGTGAGCTTATACTCCGCACTCCAGCCTCCTGATTACGGTCATTCATTAACATCAGCACAGAGGCTGTAATTCATGCTCGGTCCACTAGAGGACGCTGTGCACCTGGAAGAGGGAGATGGTGTGATCCAGGCCGGCGGTGAGGACCACCTGAGCAGACGTGTGGAACTGCACCGAGGTCAGGAGACCTTGACCCGGGTTAGCGTTGTTAGCATTCAGACATTTCTTTAACTGCAGAGAGAGAAACACAACATGTCTGAGCTCAGGGCGATGAGATGACATCATCAGAAAGCGCCAGCCAATCAGACACACTCAGCCATGGAGAGACTCTTCATTTATTTATTTATATCACACACACACACAGACCTTAATAATGCCTTTAGGGAGAGCTTCAGAGGCAGCAACATAATTCCCCGTCCTCTTCAGCAACTCATCATCATCATCATCTTCATCCTCCTCCTCATCATCATCATCATCACCTGAGTGACAAATAAACACACAAAGTAAGAAGGTGTGTGTGGTTTTAAACAATTCTTCAAAATGATTCAGAATCACCTGAGAGATAAGGATAGAGTAGAAACGTGTGTGTTGTTTAAATGATTCTTTAAAATGATTCAGAATCATCCAGGAGAGAAACTGCAGTGGAAGTGGTGTGTGTGTGTGTTCAGTTTAAATGCTTCTTCTGAATGATTCAGAATCTTCGGAGAGAAAAATAAAGAGACTGAAGTGGGAATGTGTGTGTGCGTTAAAGTGATCCTTCAAAATGATTCCGAGTCACATCCTGAAGACGAATCAGTACCTTTCCTCTTGCTTTTCTTCACGGTGGTCTCGGCCCAGGATGGGACTCCGCCCATCGCCTTCTGGAACCTAACAAAGGTGAGACAAGTGAGTGTGGGTATAACCTGTCTCTGTGCGATGAGTGAGTGAGTGAGTGAGTGAGTGTGTGTGTGTGTGTGTGTGCGTGCGTGCGTGAGAGAGACTCACTGCTCTTTGAGGCGCTGCTGCAGACTATGTTTGGACATGGAGGCCTCTGCGTCACTCCGGATGAAGTCCTTACGGAAACGATGCCTCATGTCCACGCTGCAGAGAGACACGGTACAGATATTACTACACCTGAGAGAGTCTAAACGCTGCGTCTAAACCAGTCAGACATGCCGTGTGTTTTGTGCATGAATTCAGAGCTGATAAACTGGACCAGAGCACCGAGCTGTAGTGCTGCAAAAATATCCACGAGATCTGACGGAAAATAAACGCTGGACGCAACACACAAAAGGTTTTAAACTCGTCATTTATATAATTATCGAAACGTTTTGCTAGTGCCGGCTTTGTGCACACACTCAGTAACGGTTTCTCTATGTTTTCATCCCTGTATTTCTGACCAGTAAATGAAAGAGGATTTCCGAGGATGATTTCATCCCCAAGAATCGATTCACACATTCAACTTTACAGTACACGCTCAAGCTTTACAGAAATATTTGATTGAGTGCACACGTCTCTGTATTAGGATGAACGTAACAGGTGGTGTGACCTTTGACCCGCAGACTGAGCACTTACTCTTCCTCCACCTCATCATCCTCATCCTCCCACACGGCTTTCCTCTCTGTGGGAGGATGAAGCCTCGCCTCGTTCTCCGTCTCCGAGTCACTGGTGTCCTCATCCTGCTTCTCATCATCACCGTGCTGATCTCATATATACACACACACAATCACAATGTTTTAATTCATAAACGAGCTATAAGTCACAGGAATGTAACGAGTAGTTGTTGAAGAACGTGTTTCCGGTGTTAAACTGACCTGTAAGCGCTCCAGCAGTTCCTCCTCAGCTCCGAACACCAGCTCCTCCAGCAACTTCACAGACTCATCTTCTTCTCCTAAAGCCTTCAGCTCCTCGGCGTGTTTCCTCCTCTTCTGTTCCTCACGTGCAGCTTCTACAGGAGCGCCTCCTTCCTCTAACCGCGGCCTTTTCACTTTATCACGCGCTTTTCCCCCCTCCATCACTCACCGACTAATCACCAATTAACCTTTTGTTAATATTATTAACACACACATTAACTTTAACCACGAAACTACACACAACACTCAGCATGCGCCATGTTTTCCACCGTGCCTGGATTGACGTCCGGTTTGATGCCCCACGAACCCGGAAGTTTTTTCTCTCCCCCCTTTTTCCGGTTTGTACTATAAAAGTCTCTGACCTTCAAAGTTTCAAACCAGTGCTTTTTTCCGCCTGCGAGAATTACACCTCAATTTATTTTAAGTGAAAAGCATGATGAAAAAAGTTTCATCACCTTAGTAAAATATGTTATATATAAATGTAGAATATTAAAAACTCCTGAGTGAGTGTATATTTGGGGGAAAATATTTAAATAGTTATGCTCGGAGGACAAATTGGATACTTGTACGAAAGTAAAAAAAAAAACAACAACAAAATAATTTTAGTGAATTTTAACTAATTGTAAAACAATGACTGATGTTTTAGTGATCAAGTGCGACTTCAGAAAAAAATATTAATAAAAAATATTATAAAGTCGCAGGAACAAAAAATCAGCGTCGTCGCACTGCTTGCATCTGCCAATCAAATCACGCCTTGACCAATCAAGAACGCAAACGTCCAGCTCTTCAACTAAACCCCGCCCACTTTATCGGCCCTTACTATATAAACACCCTGAGCGCTCGGCTACTTCTCGCTCGTTTCCTTTCCAGCTCGGAGTGTCTCTTTGTCCCGGCCTCTCACCGCATAGGTGTGTACAGTTAATCTTAGTTATTGGATCGTTTTACTGCATTTCTATCGTTTTTTTAAACAATTCATCCCGGCACTTCAGCTACAGCTTAAACTGCGCGAGTTTTTTTTCCTCTTTTTTTTTCTTTTTCTGAGCGTTAACTCCCAAGTTGTAGCTAATTATCGGAAGCTAAATCAGTCACAAATTAACTGATGTTTATATTATTTGTTCCTGAAAATATTCTGTATCAGCTCGTTTTCAGTGCTTGGTCTATAATACGGGTTTAAGAGCTGGTGATGCTAAGCTAACTGGAGTAGCGCCTCGGGAAGCGGTGTTTCTGACAGGACCTGTGGGCTACACGGAATCGCACGCGCTGCGGAATGAGCGTTGGCCATCGTCTGGAGATCTGGAAATCTCGCGGGAATTTACGTGAACTTTAAAATGGCGTCGCTTAAACGTGCAGCGTAGACCTCACTGCTTTACTATAAAAAAAATATAAATAAATAGCTTTATGAATGTTAAAAAAAAAAAAAAAAAAAAATCTGAACATCAGTGTCGGGACATGCCGAACATAAGGATTGTTTCCCGTTAAAAGTATTTATTTATTTATTTATTTTTTTTTTTTTTTTTTTTTTTTTTTTTATAAAACCTTTTAGTAGGAAGAAATCATCTTAACATTCGCGTAGTTTTTTCCTCTTTCCCCTCTCATGGTGCTTCGTCTTTGGCTCCATCCCAGATCTTTGTACTCCACTATAGATGTGCACTACATGGGGTGATGAGATCATAAACCTCAGATCCATTTCCTGCTCAGCTCAGTGTGCTGTATGTAAACACTGTGTGTGATTAGAGCATTGTGTAGTTTATATAAAATCCTTATATGGTCATCTAGTGTATAAAGTTGTCTGTGTCTGCACTATATTTACTCATCCTATAGTGTGTGTATGTGTGTAAATGCTGATGAACTACATGCAGATTAAATGGTCATTCTCAGGTTTAATGTTGTGTATTTACATTTGACAAGTATTTATTTATACAACTATTTACAGGGGAAAATAGCTTGCAAAAGCAAGCAATAGTTGTAATAAATCCAGTGCTGGCCAAATCCCAAAGTTCTCAATCTCCCTGTAAAGCTGCACTACATGGGGAATGTTATTAAGCAGCTGGTGCTGATGGACTATGCTGTAACAGCTTTACAGTTATCACTGAGGTTTCTTAAACGTGTAACTTTGTGTGTGTTCAGTGTCATGGCTGCCAAGGCTGAACGCACCTTCATCGCCATCAAACCTGACGGAGTTCAGCGAGGACTCATTGGTGACATCATCAAACGCTTCGAGCAGAAAGGCTTCCGCCTCGTTGCTCTCAAGTTCCTTCAGGTGAGTGTGTGTTTGCATGATGTGCTCACACTCTGCCCCTTCCTTACTCCAGCCTGTCTGACTGTGATGTGGTCTGGCATTGACGGGGGAAACACTAACCGCTCCACCACACACTTTCACTGGGGTTAGTCAGTGCAGGACTACTGGTGGAGTGAACATGCTAATCAGCCTGTGTGCTAACAGCTAGCACATGTAATCACAAGATTCTATTCCTCTTCTACTGCAGCAGCTTGTCTACAACTACAGCATAAAGAGTGGCATGTACTTTTTCTGTTTATAGTTACAGAAGCAAGTTACTTCCTGTTGTCACTTGTGTTGTAGCAGCTATAAACACTCGCTCCCTCACCAGCCTTCTCTCTCTTCTCTTTATTTTCTCCAAGTTAATACATTAAACATGCAGCTTCTCATTTTTCAGAGAAACTGCAAAGAAGCATAAACTGTCCTTAAGATGTTTGAAACTGTGTGTAACGCAGGCGTCTGAGGATCTGTTGAAGCAGCACTACATTGACCTGAAGGACCGCCCCTTCTACCCTGGCCTCGTCAAGTACATGAGCTCCGGACCTGTTGTTGCCATGGTGAGGGAGTTCACCTGTAATGCACAGCAGTGTCTTACAGATTAGCACAGGATAATGCTAACTGTGTGTATGTGTGTGAGGTATGGGAGGGTCTGAACGTGGTGAAGACGGGTCGTGTGATGCTGGGAGAGACGAACCCGGCTGACTCCAAGCCCGGCACCATCAGAGGAGACTTCTGTATCGAAGTGGGCAGGTGAGGTAACTGGCTTGTGGGGTGGGGGCAGGTGAGAAGTTTAGATATTTGCTAGAACAGGAAGTAGAGTTCTAAACTCAGTGTTTAGTGTTCATGATGCAGTATTACCCATAATGCATTGTGGGGCATCCAATAGGTTTCTAAATGGAGCATGAATAACTTCACTCTGAACTGTGTGTGTGTGTGTACAGGAACATCATCCACGGTAGTGACTCTGTAGAAAGTGCCAATAAAGAGATCTCCCTGTGGTTTAAACCTGAGGAGCTGGTCTCCTTCAAGAGCTGCGCTTTCAACTGGATCTACGAGTAAAGTGGACCATACCATCTCCCTCCATCTCCATTTGGTTCAGTCTGAACTCGCATCTGTTCCCTTTCAACGCTGTACCTTTTGAGTTTATAACTGGTGCATTTAATAAAGTCTTCATGAAAGTGTTCTCATCTGTGTGTCTCTCCCCTTCACTGTGCACACTACACCCCACACTGATTTATATGCTCTTATTACAGGGGGTGTGGCCATGCTTGTTAATGAATAGGTCTGGAACATGTGGGAGGAGCTCCAAAATATCCCTCGAACCCTCAGGTTCACTGATGTGCTCCTCCCTGTGGAGGGTGTAGAGAGGAGAACCCTGTGTGCTGGAGGGACTGAAAGTAAAGCAGATCAAGTTATTAATATGAAGTTTGGGGAAAGAATACAGCAGGGTTAGGGGAAGTGGAGTAGAGAAGGAAGAAAGGATGGGGAAGAAATGTTGAAAAATTAAAGAACAGGAAGTAGGCAAAGAAAAGTGTAAAGGGGGAAAAGTTGCTTACAGTGACCTTTTTTGGAACATTTACTGTATAAACTTCAGACTCATATCTTTAAATGTACACAGTTTAGTTTTATGTCACAGGAGCTTTTAATATGAACACAGGCGTGTGTGTGTGTGTGTGTGTGTGTGTGTGTGTGTGCACACCGAGGTCACAGGGGATGTTGTTAGAGGGAAAATTAATTTTATTTCCTGTTTTTGCTGATCTAACGCCACCAAAGCAGCACACATGAAAACATTCTTTTATTTAAAAACTATTTGTTAATGAAACATGGAAGAAAAATGACATTACTGATGAACATGACAGATGTTTATATTTTTATGTATACATATATAAAATAAACACTTTTCCAATACCAAGATACTGATCTCATGAGTACAAGCCAACACTGAGACAAACCTGATATTTTCTTTGAAAACTATTTGGCTTTAAAATGTTTCCTTTTTTATGTTGAAGCACTTGCATTGTAAAAATATAATATATAAATATAATCAAATCATTCCTAACAACAGAATAAAACAGTAAAGGCTTTTATATGTAAACATTTCACTAGGGAAAAGAGAGAATAACAGAGAAAAATATCATGAATAAAGCAGTAAAGAGAGAGGGATGGTGCGGAAAGATTAAAGAAGATTAAAGAAAGGTAAGAAGATAAAAAGGGGGAAAGCAGGATAAGGAAGAAGAGGATAAAGGAAGGAGTGAGAGAATATAACGCTTTTGTCGCCATCTTGTGGAAATCTGAAGTGTGACGCTTTCCATCTGATACTCTTCATTCTGAGTAGAGTCCGAGTGTACATTCTGTAGCATGAGGTCTCTTAGGTACTAAACTACCTGTCTATATACATTTTACATCCTGACATACAGCTGGAACCTCTGGAACATCTGGTTCTCCAGCCTGACTGTGCTCACAGTGATGTTAGTCTTGAAGGTGTTTTCCTGTTGTGCAGCTTGGACATGGAAATTAAATGAGATATTTATATGCGTTGATGAATTTAACGGCATCATAAAGAATGTGGAGAAGGAGGCGTGTGATTGTTTTTCATCAGAGGCCTCTGTGTGTGTGTGTGTGTGTGTGTGTGTGTGTGTGTGTGTGTGTGTGTGTGTGTGTGTGTTTTGTGCGGATTTGTGCACATCATGCATTATATGTTGTGTTTAAATGTAGTTGTGAGTTTCCGTGGCTTGGCCCGGTCTCTCGGTGGGACTTTCTGGTAAAATAAAGATAAATAAGATGCTGTTTTATTCATTTTATATCAACAAATTCATAATGAAACTAGAAAGATATTTATTTTGTTTTGATATGCGAGTATGAGGTGTGTGTGTACTGATGGACACTAATGTCTTCATAACAATCCAAATATTTACACAAAAACTGGAAAAGAGCTGATTTCATGTTTTTAGCACCATGTGGTCATTTTACA
>NC_030439.2:21637842-21660342 GCF_001660625.3 Ictalurus punctatus
ACTCACACTCTAAAGTGTGTGTTCAGCAGCTCAGGGCTGGAGTGTGAAGCGCTGACTCGGGACACAGCTCCAGAGACTCTACAGTGTACAGTGAAATTCTTACTTTCGTATCTCCAACATCATCATAACATCTCCCCCCCCCCCTCTCTCCCCCTCTCTCCCCCCCTCTCTCTCTCCCCCCTCTCTCCCTCTCCCCCCTCTCTCCCCCCCTCTCTCTCCCCCCTCTCTCTCTCCCCCCCTCTCTCCCTCCCCTCTCTCTCTCTCTCTCCCCCTCCCCCTCTCTCCCTCCCCCCCTCTCTCTCTCTCTCTCCCCCTCCCCCTCTCTCTCCCCCCTCTCTCCCTCCCCCTCTCTCTCCCCCCCCCCCTCTCTCTCCCCCTCTCCCCCCTCTCTCCCCCCCCTCTCTCTCCCCCCTCTCTCTCTCCCCCCCTCTCTCCCTCCCCTCTCTCTCCCTCCCCTCTCTCTCTCCCCCCTCCCCCTCTCTCTCCCCCCTCTCTCCCTCCCCCCCTCTCTCTCTCTCCCCCCCCCTCTCTCTCCCCCCCTCTCTCCCCCCTCTCCCTCCCCCTCTCTCTCTCCCCCCCTCTCTCCCCCCTCTCCCTCCCCCTCTCTCCCCCCTCTCTCTCCCCCCCTCCCCCCCCCTCTCTCTCCCCCTCTCTCTCTCCCCCTATCTCTCTCCCCCTCTCTCTCCCCCCCCCTCTCTCTCTCTCCCCCCTCTCTCTCTCCCCCTCTCTCTCCCCCTCTGTCTCCCCCCTCCCCCCCCCCCCCCTCTCCCCTCTCCCCCCCTCCCTCTCTCTCTCCCCCTCTCTCTCCCCCTCTGTCTCCCCCCTCTCCCCCCCCTCCCTCTCTCTCTCCCCCTCCCTCTCTTCCTCCCTCTCTCTGTTTCTCTTTCTCTCAGTCTCAGAGTGAAGGCCCATCCTCCTTTGACCAAAGAGTTCATGCACTCAGTGAAATCTCTCCCTCCGGTCTATAACAGTCAGTCTGAGTCCTCTTACCATCACTTCATCTCTGTTTACGGCACTCACTACCTGCGTCAGGTGAATTTAGGCGGTCGTGTGCTGTCCACCACCGCCGTGCGCACCTGCCAAATCGCCATGAAGGGTCTCTCAGTGCGGGACGTCAGTAACTGTCTGTCTGCCGAGGCGTCGGCCGTGATCAAGGGCATCGAGGTTAAAGGCAAAGCAAACTACTGCAAAAGCAAGAGCAATAAACTGGAGAACAAAAATGGGTTCAGCGCCTCGTTCTCGGATCGTGTTACTGAGGTCTGGGGCGGCAGCGGAGGCAGCGCGGATCTCCTGTTCTCCCCGGATAAACAGCATGGATACACTGCCTGGATGAAGACGCTGCAGACCGTCCCGGGAGTGGTGTCCTACACCCTGACGTCACTGCACATGCTTGTGATGGGCGACTCGGCCAGGAAAGAAGCTCTGCGGAAAGCCATCTGCCAGTACGTGATGAAGAATGCCATGTCCTTGTCCTGCTCCTCCAAGTGTAAAATCGGACATCGTAGTCCTGAATGCGCGTGCAAATGCAGCGGACATCAAAACATCGACTCGAACTGCTGCCCGAGTCATCCCGGAGTCGCAACCCTGACCGTCAAGGTGGAGCGCGCTACTGGACTCTGGGGAGATTACTTCTCCAAAACCGACGGCTACGTCAAAGTGTTCTACGGCAAGAGAGGAGAAACAACGCCAGTTATCATGAATAACGATTTCCCAGTCTGGAATTATGATGTCCGATTCGGAACTGTGAATCTGGCAGAGAGACAGTGAGTAAAGACAACCAATGTTTAGACCATCAGGTCATTTCATTATTATAAAAATAATAATCAGCGTGAAGCAGGGGTACTGTTACTGTCCTGAAGTTTATTTAATATAAACCTGCACTACTGTCCGAGCCGCTGTTATAGGGAATGAATCAACACCTTCTGACCAATCACAGTCCAGAACTCAGCATTTATGGTGTTTATCATGTTTTCCTCGTTACAGGCGTTTGTATTTAGAGGTGTGGGATCGTGATAACAAGTGGGATGATAACCTTCTGGGTAAAGTGGACGTCATTCCTACACAAGGCGTCAACATGAAGAAGCAGTTCCGTCTGAAACACGGCACGCTCTTCGTCTCCATCACGGCCGTCTGCGGTCCAAATCTTCAGGGAGCAGTGTGCGAGCGCTACGCCCCTGCACCTGAAGCCGAGCGACTGCTCACCTACCCCGAGCTGCTCCAGAACCAGCGTCTCGCCTGGATTGAGGAAAACTATCGCAGAGGGAGAAACATCTCCATGATATAGAGAGGAGAGATCGTTTACTTCTCATCCGCTCACCGCTGAGATCAACACCCTGCTTCCAGCCCTGCTTTTACATGTTGCTCATATCCTGCTTTGATTTTTCTTGCTTAGATACCATAAATTCACCTAAGATAGTAGGGTTAGTGCACAGCAGTGACATCTTCCCAAATTTAAAATAATAATAATAATAATAATCTTTATTGTTCAGGATTTCACGGAGTGTTTTTGTGATTGTTGCGGAGAAAAATGCGTGACTTTGCTGCGGCTTTGTAAAAAATTTACGATGCAGCTTGTGGAGTTTTTTGTGCTGTTTGTTGTGGGGGAAACTGCTCGAATCGGTGACTTCACAGTCGCAGGAAATAGTTCTGATTGACAGATATTGATTTAACAATTAAAAACAACAACATTAATAAAACAGTCCTCAAGACGACCTGCTACGTTGTTGAGACAGTCCGAGGGTTTACATCCTCAACAGCTGTAAAATGGTGTGTTTTCGTGTCCAAACCTGCCACATTTACAAAACGCTCTTCTTCGTACTCACATGCATACGCTGTTCAATGCAAATCAGCCATCAGTTAATACAGTAATTTAGCCACGCCCACAAAACTCCATAAAAGGCAAAGATAGCTGAAACGCCACTTCAGCCACTGCAGTGCTTCAGCTACTATATAATAATTATAAATACGTGATTTAATCGTGACGGCGTAATCCGTTTATGAACTCACAGGAAGCCATCGACTCGACCGTTACACCATCTGAAGACGATCGATCAAGTTTCATGTTAGTAATTCAACTTATAATCTCATTTACACAAACTCAGGAGTGAAACGTAGAATAAAACATTTTATTCTGAAGTAACTGGATTTTCAGAAACACATTTCTTATGTAAAAACTCCTTACATAAACCGAGTAAACGGTTCCTAAAGCAGCTGTATTATTATTTACACACTCACATGGATATAAGGGCTGATTTTATTAAGTGACGCAGCAACAGAGTTTAAGCTGTTCGTTATTATTCCTCCATTTTATTTTTCACATCTCTTTCTTCTTGAAAATATCTTTACATCCGATCAAAGATAATAATTGTTCATGTAAAAATCGCATGACATCTCCACTTCATTTACTTCTAGCCAGTCGTGTAAACACAGCCCAGTGCTAAAGTTAGCCAGCTAATTAGTTAGCTTACATAACAGTGAGTAGGTTTATGACTTTACACAACTAATATTTCCACATGAAAAACGCTGACTGCGGCTATACTGTAGCTTCAGTGCGGAATATTAACCAGAACCAGGGAATTTGTGATCACTGCTGCTTGCAAAATATACTTTGATGATTATTAGCTATTTTTTCTTCATTTGTTTGATTGTTGTTTATTGTATTTGATTTGATTATTAACAATAATTCTAATTGATCAACAGTCACAGTAAAATATCCAGCACATTCATGAAATCCCAGAATGCACTGCTGTCTCATTTGATTTTGCTTTGGCTATTTTTACTGAAAATGTACTAAAATAATCCGTAGCATAAAATGTACTAGTTAATAAAGCTTTAATAAAAATGATTTTCTCACAATGTGTCATGATTCCTGCGAAACAAAGGAGAGAAAGCTAAATACTAAAACACTTATTCTTGAGGCTGATGAATGGTTTCCACCTCATTACACTCCCTGTGTACACATCCTCGCTGATCCTGTTTTAAACAGCTCAGTGTGCAGTCATGGAGTTACCGATACCACGTCCAAAACAGGAAACAGTGAGGACTCGTACACAGCTATTACACAAGGTGCAAACTGATACCGATCACTGATACTCAAGAACACAACACTATACATATTAAGAGCCAGGGGGTGTAAACTTTTGAACAGGATGATCGGTGTAAATCGGAATCCTTCAGTTGTCCTCGGTGTGAAAAGATGGATCTGAACATCATACAGCCGCTGTTGGAAAGAGCTCAAATATGCAGAAGATGCTGGAAAAGTAAAGAATGTGCAGGACCTGGAGGATTTTTCTGAAGAACAGTGGGCAGTTTAACTGCTCAGGACAAACACGTGACTCGTGAACAACTCTCACAGAACATTTAACATTTCAGGCATTTGCCAGACGGCCTTATCCAGAGCGACTTACATCTATCTCATGTATATAGCTGAGCAGTTGAGGGTTAAGGGCCTCGCTCAAGGGCCCAGCAGTGCTCGGGCTTGAACTCCTGACCTTCTGAGCAGTAACCCAGAGCCTTTAACCACCACTGCACCTCATACATAAAAACAGTCATGGATCATCCAGGTAACGACACACAGTATCATGAACAGAGCTCTAAAGTTGGCTAAGATGCCTGAATTTCGCGGCCTCTTCCTTGGGCACCGCAGTTCTCCACTCTTTTAAAAGGTGGTGTGTGTCTCCTGTTTTTGTAATGGTACAGTGTCACCAGGACACAAGGCGATCACGTGACCAGCACGCTCATATGTTTTTTGTGAGTCTTCTTTGCATTTTTTGTGGATTTCAGTAACAACTTAAGGTGCATACTGCCACCTAGTGTGCCAGAGTACACATTACTGTTGTCATTTATAATATACAGTAGTACATATAGGATGTATTAGGTCAGTTACCTTTAATAATGAACAGGTCCCCTAGCAGATTAACCACATGGTGTAGTTCACCACAGTAACTATGGATTAACTGTGACAACCAGAATAGGCTTTAATTAATAATTCCTTATATTTATACAGCACTTTTCTACACACTCAAAGCGCTTTACATAGTGTACCACCACTAGTGTGTATCCTCCACCTGGATGATGAGAGGCAGCCATAGTGCTCCAAAACTCCCACCACACACCAGCTATTAGTGGAGAGGAGAGTGTGATGAAGCCAGTTCAGAGATTATTAGGGGTGATAGAGAAGGGTCAATGGGGGAATTTGGGCAGGACCCCGGGGTTATACCCCTACTCTTTACCATACGTACCTGGAATTTTTAATGACAGAGTCAGGACCTCCGTTTAACGTCTCATCTGAAAGACACTGCTGTGTTTACAGTATAGTGTCCCTGTCACTATTCTGGGGCATTAGACCCCACACAGATCACAGGGTGAGCGCCCCCTGCTGGCCTCACTAATACCACTTCCAGCAGCAACCTTAGTTTCCCCCAGGAGGTCTCCCATCCAGGTACTGACCAGACTCAACCCTGCTTACCTTCAATGAGACACCAGGTGAGAACTGCAGGGAGATATGACACTGGCATTTTTTTTTTTTTGTCTAATTTTGTCATTAATGTTACAACAACCTACTTGGGGGGGGCAGTTTTGCTTGAAATGTGTGTGTGTGTGTGTGTGTGTGTGTGTGTGTGTGTCCATGCAATCTTTCTTGGTTTGAGATGTTCTTTTCTAATGCAGTGAAATTCATACCCTGCTGAAAAAAACACCAATAGAAACCATTACAGAAATTCTAATGCTTTTAATGGTCATAATGGGAATTGTATTGGTTTTAATGAAAACTATAATGGTCCTTGTGGGTCTGTACTGGTAAAGTGTTGGTTCTATTGGTGGCATGTTTATGTCTAGAATATGGCCCAAAACTCACTGCATTTCTTAATGTTTTTAATTGTATTTATAGTGGAAACCATTGGAATTTCTGTACTGGTTTCTATTATTTTTTGTTTCAGCAGGGTTCATATGTAAGTGTGGCTTTAACAACCAAATATATTTTAGGAACACTTTATCACCTACAAAGCTCACTGCAATCCATTACAAAAAATAAATATCTCTATTGTTATATTGCATAAGTATTCACCCCCCACTGACCTTTCTCCACATGGCGTGGTGTAACAAGGCATAATGTGTTTATTTAATTAGCTTTAATGTGTCAGGTGTCTTTACCAGAAAGGAATCAGAAGATATTGTGATGAAGCTCTGTCTGTTAGGACGGAAAATTAAATACTAAAACAAACAAACACCAAAGCTCCCTAAATCAAAATGCAGTAAAGCCGCATCAAATCCACGGAAATGTGAATGGAGAAACGTAGCCGTCTCATAACAAAGGGCGTGTGACGTCAGTCTTTCCGTTCCCATCCCGGAAGTCGCCTGCGTTCCATGAGCTGCATAGTGCGCATGCGCAGTATGAAACGACGGCTCAAGGCTCTTTCCCATTAATGACGCGTTACCGTGCGCGTAAAGGCGTGTTTACGGTCATTTATATACACACATGAATGCAGAGAGTCAGACTGAGAGACAGAGAGAGAGACAGAGAGAGGGGGGGGGACCTACCACACTACCGTACAAAACAGTGTGTCGGAGATTAACGCTGAAAACTAGCTAGCTAAGCGTTTAATGCCCCTGTTGCCATGACAGCCGGCTCCATATTAAGTATCCAAATAGTATGCACTGAGAAATATGGAGGAATAATAAAGCTGACTGTGATATTAAAGCCTTTTCCTCTCATACTAAACAGATTAGTAGGCTACGTCACTAACGGCTGCGGCTCGCGCGTCGCCATAGCTACTGCGCATGCGTACAGTTTTATCTGTACTGCATGCGTTAGTGTTCAGCATGCGGTGTGTTCCGTGTGTGCTACACCTAGCCTACTGTTCAGGCTTCCTATTCAGTACGGTAGTATGCGGAAATGGAGGAAGGGAGGGGATGAAGGAAAAAAAAGAGGAGGGAGTTTCGCGCATGCGCAGTGTGTCTCCATCCCTCCGCATCGCTCCCCCCCTTTTTTTTTCTCTTTTCTGCAGCATCAGTACCGAGGACGCACAAGCACACTGTGAAAAAAAGGACAAAACGGGGGGAAAAGATCATTCCTTTTTTTAAAAAAAGAAAACAACAACACTCAAGCCCTTCTTTAAGGAAAGAAAGAAAACAGGACATTTGTAAAGAGAAAGGAGGAGTCCGGGGGGGAAAAGCGTCGGACGCGTCAAGAAGAGCTGGAAAAGCCGCTTTCTTTCCATTCTTTTTCTTTTTTTGGTAGCCAGCGCACCACGGCGGGGGAACGATGAAGGACCGCACACAGGAACTGCGGAGTGTAAGCTGAACCTCACCATCACACTGCTCTCTTCATCTACATTTTATATTATTCCTATGTACACATCTATTTATTTATTTATTTATTTATCCTAAAGGCTGGCTCTGCATTTTCACGGCCATTTTAGGGATGTGGTGGTGAAATGGCTCCATGTCGAGCAGGAACAGATCACAGTGCAGGATGCAGCCTGGAAAAGCTTCATTTTACACCACATGTAGTGTGCACTATGTAGGGAGTAGGGAGCCGTTTCGGGTTCTCAGTGAGAGTGAGAGTGAGCGCGCGCGCGTGTGTGTGTGTGTGTGTGTGGGACTTGAGCTTCAGGTTCTTTAGGTGTTTTCATGTCAGGATGGTTAATCATGAACACACACACACACACACACCTGTGCTGACTAAATGCACTGTTATAACGCTTCAGCAGTGTGCCTGTGTGGGATGAACATGTCCCTCATCACTGCATCAAAAGCTCTCTCTCTCTCTCTCTCTCTCTCTCTCTCTCTCTCTCTCTCTCTCTCCAGTCTGACTGGTTTCTCCACTTCTATTGATTGCTCTTTATTTATTTTGGCTCATGATGGAGGATGGAGAAGGGTTTGGAGGTGGAAGAGGAGGAGGTGGAGGTGCTGATAGAGCTGGGGGTGGAGGAGGTGGTGTGGTGTGGTGTGGTGTGGTGGTCAGGCTGGGGGTTAGCAGGCCCAAATCTAAACCTTTTTTTCTGCATTTTTATGATGGATCTGCGCTGGACTCCAGGTTTTTATATTCCATCACCGTGTGTATTATTTATTAGGAGGCTGGACACGTTGCTGCTGCTGCTGCATTTTATTCCTCAGTATTTTATTCTTCAATATTTTATTGTTATAAAATAATTTGCATTAATTTTTTCTGACATTTTAAAAAATGTAACTTGAATAATAGGGCTGAACAAAAACGGCTGCCCGTGAGACCTTATATAATTTAATATATATTTATATTTATAGTTATATAAAATGTGTGTGTGTGTGTGTGTGTGTGTGTGTGTGTGTGTGTGTGTGTATTGGTAGTAAAATGTGGCCTGCAGGCTTTCTGCACCATCACTGAGAGAAAATGCCTCAACCTCAGCGCACCGTGTGTGTGTGTGTGTGTGTGTGTGTGTGTGAGCAATCTCCCAGTGTGTTAGTCCACAGATATGGCTACCGCACTGCCGTACCTCATTGGCACACACCATGCATCTTTTCCTTCTTCTCCCATCATCTTGTCCATTTTCAAAACATGATTACATCATCATACTGCCCAAGATATAAATATTACATTCATATATTCGTGCCAATATAAAAAGCAGGAACTTGAGCAGGGAGCAAGATCCGTGTCCTTTACAAGCACACGCCAGTGAACACCTCGCCTTCATACATGCCATTGTGTTATTTTATATATTACGTAATCACACAGAAAAGCACTGATGGTGGAGGTGATTTAGGAAATAATTACATTTTATGTAACGATCATCATCACTATAATCATCATCATCATCATCACTATGATCATCAGCAGCATCAATGTGACGTGACACACATCTTCATCTCCATCATCTTCCTCCTGTGAGGAAAAGCCTGCACAGCAGATAGAGACAGACAGAGAGAAAGTCAGACAGTCTGAGAGAGAGCGAGAGAGAGAGCGGGCGAGAGAGAGAGAGATGGGTAGACCACATTTTCACCTGCCGTTGCCGTTTTTCTGATCCATGCTGCAGCATCAAGCAGGAGTGTGCACTCTCTGACCTGAAGGGACCAGAGGAGTGTGTGTGAGTGTGTGATGTGGGTGTGCACTGCAGCATGAATCCTGCTCCCGTTTATCCATTAACACACACCACTGGGTGGAGATTTTAGAAACCGGTGCTCCAGGGGTTGAGGAAAAGAGTCTAAAATACCGAACTGATAATGTTGATGAAGGTATGGTGTACAGAGGCATGGTGTTGTAGAGGTTATACATTTCATAGATGTTGTATGTTGTAGATGTTATAGGAGTCATAGGTAAATGGTAAATGGTCTGCACTTATATAGCGCTTTTTTAACCTTAGTGGTTCCAAAGCACTTTACACTGTGTCTCATTCACCCACTCACACACACACTCACACACACACTCACACACCAGTGGTAGCAGAGCTGCCATGCAAGGCACTAACTTCCATCAGGAGCAACTTGGAGTGTCTTGCCCAAGGACACTTCAGTATGTGGAGTCACGTGGGCCAAGAATCGAACCTCCAACCCTACGATTAGTGGACGACCCACTCTACATCTATAACATCTAAAACATCTACATCTATAACATCTAAAACATCTACATATATAACATCTACAACATGGGCAGCTGTGGCTCAGGTTGTAGATGTTATAGATTTTATAGATGTTATAGATGTAGATGTTATAAATGTAGATGTTATAGATGTAGATGTTATAGATGTTATAGATGTAGATGTTGTAGATGCTATAGATGTGGATGTTATAGATGTTATAGATGTAGATGTAGATGTTATAGATGTAGATGTTATAGATGTTATAGATGTAGATGTTGTAGATGCTATAGATGTGGATGTTATAGATGTTATAGATGTAGATGTAGATGTTATAGATGTTATAGATGTAGATGTAGATGTTATAGATGTAGATGTTGTAGATGTTATATATGTAGATGTTGTAGATGTTATAGATGTAGATGTTATAGATGTTATAGATGTAGATGTAGATGTTATAGATGTAGATGTTATAGATGTTATAGATGTAGATGTTGTAGATGCTATAGATGTAGATGTTATAGATGTTATAGATGTAGATGTAGATGTTATAGATGTAGATGTTATAGATGTTATAGATGTAGATGTTGTAGATGCTATAGATGTAGGTGTTATAGATGTGGATGTTATAGGTGTTATAGTTGTGGATGTTATAGATGTAGATGGTATAGATGTGGATGTTATAGATGTGGATGCTATAAATGTAGATGAATAGATGTAGATGGTGTATAGATGTAGATGGTGTATAGATGTAGATGGTGTATAGATGTGGATGGTGTATAGATGTAGATGGTGTATAGATGTGGATGTTATAGGTGTTATAGTTGTAGATGTTATGAATGTAGTTGAATAGATACAGATGTTATAGATGTGGATGTTATAAATGTCGATGCATAGATGTAGATGTTATAGGTGTTATAGATGTAGATGTTTTAGATGTTATAGTTGTAGATGTTACAGATGTAGTTGGTGTAGGTGTAGATGTTATAGATGTAGATGTTATAGGTGTTGTAGATGTTATAGATGTTATAAATGTTGTAGATGCTGTAGATGTTATAGATGTATGTTATAGATGTAGATGTTATAGATGTAGATGTAGACGTTATAGATGCATGTTATAGATGTTATAGATCGTATAGATTTTATAGATGTTATAGATGTATATGTTATAGATGTTATAGATGTTATAGATCTTGTAGATGTTGTGGATGCTGTAGATGTTATAGATGTAGATGTTATAGATGTCGTTCCAGTTATTTACATCTAGACGTGTTAACAACATAAAACATGTAACTTTTTGTAACAGACCACCCAATTTTTTAGGCGAGCAAAAGTCCTGAAGTAAATAAAAGTAAATAACACTTAATATTCATTTGCAGTTCTCTTTTTCTCGCAGTAACTGCATCAATCCTGCGACTCACTGACACCAAACTGCTGGTTTCTTCTGCTGTGAAGCTTCTCCAGGTTTCTCCTGCAGCTTCTTTCAGTAGTTGTTTGTTTCCTCTTCAGGAGGTGAGATGCTGATCAGTTGGGTGAAGGTCTGGTGATGGACGTGTCCAGTCTAAAACCTTCCACTTTCCCCCTGATGAAGTCCTGTGTTGAGGTGGAAGTGTGTTTTGGATCGTTGTCTTGCTGCATGATGAAGTTAAAAGACAGGATGTTCCTGTAAAGTTCTGAATTCACTCTGCTGCTCCATCATAAGTTCATCATCAATAAAGATCAGTGAGAATGTTCCAGAAGCAGACATGCAAGCCCAAGCCATGACGCTACCTCCACCATGTTTCACAGATCAGCTTGTATGTTCTGGATCATGATCAGATCCTTTCTTTCTCCACACTTTGGTCTTTCCATCACTTTGGTAGAGGTTCATGTCGGTTCAGGACGTTTGTGGATCATCTCTGTATTTCTTTGTGAATTCCAGTCTGGATTTCTGACACTTACTGCTGATGAGTGGTTTATATCTTGTGGTATGTCCTCTATATTTCTGCTCTCCAAGTCTTCTTTGGTGGATGGTGAGACCTTCACCCTGCCCTGTGGAGGTTGTTGGTGATGTCACTGACTGTTGTTTTGGGTTTTTCTTCACAGCTCTCACAGTGTTGGTCATCAGCTGTTGTTGTTTTCCCTGGCCGACCCGTTCGGCGTCTGTTCCTCAGCACACCAGCGGTTTCTTTCTTTTTCAGGACATTCCAGATTGTTGTACTGGTTATACCCAATGTCTGTGCAGTGCCTCTGAATGATTTTCCCTCTTTTCATCAGCTTCAAAATGGCTCGCTTTTTTCCCATATACAGCTCTCTGATCGTCATGTTGGTTTGTCCTTTTTAACAACAAATGCAGTCTTCACAGGTGAAACTGAAGAGTAGATGTTCATAGCTGTTTATTGTTTAAATATCCTGGTAACAAGAAACACCTGTCAGTTGCAATATTTTCGCTCACCTACAAATTGGGTCGTCTGATACAAAATGTGCTATGTTCTATGCCGTTTAACAGGTCTACATATAAATACCAGGAAATAAAATCTGAAATTCTAAACTCTCGTCTCATCTCCATCTTTTGCTCTCAAACCCAGATGTTTTCAATCTACAGTAAAAACAAATAAATCGGCCATGCCGTCCCAATATCATCAGAGGGGACTGTATCTATGATGTTTGGTAGTTACATTTATAAAGTGTGCTTTCCTAGACACTCAAAGCACTTTACATAGTGTAGGGGGGGATCTCCTCAACCACCACTAGTGTCTATCCTCCACCTGAATGATGTGACAGCAGACATAGCGCTCCAGAACTCACACCTCACACCAGCTATTAGTGGAGAGGAGAGAGTGATGAAGCCAATTCAGAGATGGAGATTATTAGGGGATGATAGAGAAGGGTCAGTGGGAGAATTTGGGCAGGACACCGGGTTTAGGTGTTTTTTACTCCCCGTCACTATAACGGGGCATTAAACCCGACACAGACCACAGGGTGAGCGCCCCCTGCTGGCCTCACTAATACCACTTCCAGCAGCAACCTTAGTTTCCCCCAGGAGGTCTCCCATCCAGGTACTGACCAGACTCAACACTGCTTACCTTCAGTGAGACACCAGGCGGAGATATGGATCTGGTGTTTTTTTGTCTAATTTTGTCATTACTGTTACAACCTATTTTGCGGGAAACGGTGTGTGTGTGTGTGTGTGCGTGCAATCTTTCTTGGTTTGAAATGTTCTTCTCTAATGCAGTGAAATTCATACCCTGCTGAAAAAACCGTAATAATGGGAATTCTATTGGTTTTAATGGAAACTATAATGGTCCTTGTGGGTCTCTACTGGTAACGTGATGATATCTATATGTTGATATCTATTGGACGAACCAGTAGAGACAGAAGCATGAACCAGTAGAGACAGACGGATGAACCAGTAGAGACAGAAGGATGAACCAGTAGAGACAGACGGATGAACCAGTAGAGAGAGATGGATGAACCAGTAGAGAGAGATGGATGGAAGGATGTTGAAATAGATAGAGAGGAAATTAGATGCTGGATGATGGGAAAAGGACTGAAGGATAGATAATTTTTTAGATGATGGACAGATCGACGTATGGAAAAATACATGGATGGATTTACAGATAAACAGATGGATAGATGGATGAACAAATGGATGACTGTCAGTGAGACTTTGCTGGTTCTACACCATTGTATTATATGACCTGCTTTATGGCAGTACAGCTGTATTTATAATGTAACTCCGCCCCCTCCCCCACACACCGAGCCCCTCCCCTCCCCCACGTCTCCTGACAGCTGCTGCAGTGTAAATCAGACACAATGGTGATGGAGGTCACTGACACCACCTTCAGCTTCACATTTCATTACATCAGCAGTTTTTAATGCACACATTATTTCCCCTGTTTGTTCCTCTGAACATCACTCGTTCCTCTCGCTCTTCTGAACACCTGAACATCACTCGTTCCTCTCGCTCCTCTGAACACCTGAACATCACTCGTTCCTCTCGCTCCTCTGAACATTAGCTCTGTCTCAGGAATCTGATCTGTAAAAACTAATAATCATGTGAAAATAAAGATGGAGTTTTTGTCAGCGAGAACATTGTCGGTGTGGTACTGTACTTCTTGAGCGCAGTGGAAAAACACCACTACCTCCACAAATCAGACAGTGGAACAAATGCATACATGATTGGAAGGATGGATGAACAGATGAATAACTGAGTAAAAGGATGGGTGAATGGAAGGACTGATATCTTCTTTTCTTTAGAAAGGCAGCTGAGCCTATAATATAAATGTAATATACATGGCGGTGCGACCGACGTTTGCGGTGGCCTCTCCTAGTGACGTGCAGTGCAGTACGTTTATGGAGTGAGTGATGTGAAGGGAAACGTGTGCATGAGCCACAACATCTGTTGGACATTCGTAGCGAAGTTTTCTGTTACAATGAACATTTGGCGAGCATGTTGAGCGAACCTGGACTCGCATGGTGTGTAAGCCCAAGGAAACCCATGGCCACGCCTGGGGCAACAGCGGTGAGGAAGCACCGTAAGCGGTGTGACAGGACGTGGAGGCGGGGCAAATGCGCAGGAGTACGGGCCAGGCTGACCGCTAATCCACACAAACCGGCCGGAACTACACTGCTGGCAAATGTTTGCTCTCTCAACAATAAGGTGGATTACATCAGACTGTGGAGAGCTTCACAACGCAGAGTGAGGGACTGCAGGGTTTACGTTTTCACTGAGACGTGATTAAATCAGAACATCACGGATGCCACGACCTGGGTGGAGGGGCTTACGCTATACAGAGTGGTCAGAGTAGCCTCGCTAGCCGACAAGCTAAGGGGAGGTGGACTGACTATTTACATCAACAAATCGTGGTGTCACGATGCCGTGGTGATTCTACTTACTATTCTCCGCATGTAGAGCTAATGTCGGTAAAATGCAGATCCTTCAACATGCTGCGAGAGCTGACGGCAGTCATCATAATGGCTGTCTATGTTCCACCGAGCGCTAACGGGAAGACGGCAATGTCAGAGCTCTACAATAACATCAGCAAGCAGCAGTTGAACCATCCCGATGCTTTCTTTATTGTTGCTGGAGACTTTAACCAGGCAAGACTTAAATCTGTTCTGTCTAATTTCTACCAGAGTGTGAATATTGCAACCAGGAGGAAACATACACTAGACTTGTACATGAATATTAAAGACTCATATACAGCAGCCCCACTTACACATATTGGTAACTCTGACCACCTGGCCGTTATACTCAATCCAGCACAGAGACCCGGGTGAGACAGGCCAAGCCAGTGGTCAGAGAAATGAAAATATGGCCATAAGAATCTACTTCAGGACTGCAAGACTGTTTGGAAACCACACAGTAGGAGATTTTTAGAGAGGCAGCAACACATGGCAGCGTTATTGATCTGCAGGAACATACAGCGTTCGTCCTGGGTCTGTAATAGTAACTGCATAGATGATGTGACAGTAGTCAAAATCATCAAGGGCGCACCAATCAGAAACCGTGGCTAACCGGGGACGTCTGTTCAGTAGTGAGAGCCCAAAATGCTGCTTTTGGAAGCACGGATGCTTACCTGCCTCAAAAGTGCCACTATTATTCCTGTCCCGAAGAGGCCAAATCCAGCCTGACTAAATGACGTCTGTTCTGTGGACCTCACACCTATTATAATGAAATGCTTTGAGCACCTGGTCATGAAGCACATTAAGACCTGTCTCCCTGCTAACCTGGATCCCTTACAGTTTACTTATAGAACTAACCGATCCACAGAGGATGCTATCTCCACTACACCTCTCTCCACCTCACGCTGTCACACTTAGAAAGGAAGAACACCTACGCCCGGATCCTTTTCACTGACTTCAGCTCTGCTTTTAATAGGATCATTCCACAACAGCTGGTGGAAAAGCTGAGGTTGTTGGAGGAGGACACGGGCACCTATAACCGGGTCCTCAACTTCCTGACGCAGCGGTGGCAGACAAAGATCAAGAACCATCACAGTGAGTATGGGCTCACCCCAAGGCCATACTCAAGGCCTGAGCCCCCTGGGGTTCAGCCTGCTCCCTCACGACTGCGTTACCAGAGTTAGCTCCAACCACATTATTAAGTACGCTGACGACACAACAGTGGTAGGTCTTGTTAGTGACAATGACGAGTCCACATATAGGCTGGAAGTGGAGCAGCTTCCAAAATTCACAATCTCAGCGTCAACGTGGAGAAATCAAAAGAGATGGTGATAAATTTCAGGAGGGCTGGCAGCACCACCACTCACCGCTGATCATTGATGGTGCTACCATGGAGAGGGTCAGCAACATCAAATTCCTGGGAGTCCACCTGCCGGATGACTTGACCTCCACCACTAACAGTCACGACTCCAGCCCCTCCGGAGACTTAGGAAAGCAGGCCTCCCCACTCATCTCCTCACCACCTTCTATAAAGGAACCATCGAAAGCACCCTGAGCTACAGCCTCACTTCCTGGGAGCTGCAAGGCCCACGAACAACAGCAGCTCGACAGGATAGTAAAGACAGCTAGAAAAATCATTGGTGTCTCTCTCTCCTCCCTGATGGAGATATATCAACGACGCTGCATTCTCAGAGCCACCTCCATCATAAAGGACCTTCTCCACCCTTCTCATGGCATGTTCTCCCTCCTGCCTTCCGGACAGAGGTACAGGAGCATCGGCTGCAGATCCAGGATGAAGGACATTTTCTTCCCACAAGCTGTCACAATGGTGAACAGATTATGCCCCCCACCCAACCTACATACACACACGCTCCACCACCCCCCTCCCACACACACACACACTCACACACTCACACAAACCTACATACACACACGCTTCACACACTTAGTTTCTGTTCGCACTTGTCACGTTACCGACAACAAATCCCTGACACTGGAGACTCCTTCCGTAAACGTTATTCCTTCCATAAACATCTCCTTACTTTAAGAAAACTTCACCACTCCATCAATGATTATTTGAATCTGTTTATTATCAGTGGAGCGTCCGCTGTACACGGCTCTGTGAATGAGTTACCGTTACTATAGAAACGATAACGTATCAGAACGAGCGTGTTAATATAAACCTGCGCTACTGTCAGAGCCGCTGTTCTAGAGAATTCATCAACACCTTCTGATTCGGGAGTTCAGCAGCAGTGTGTTATTAAAGCATAACAATTACACAGATACCGGTGTAATTGATATGCTATATCAACTGATATGCTTTATCAACTATAAATAACTGATTATTTGATCAGTTTTAGGACATTTGTAAGTTATTTTTAAAAATCAACTTACAAATGTCCTAAAACTGATCAAATAATCTGAAAGAATAAATGGATGAACTGATGGATGGGTAATCAGTTCTGTCCTGATATATTTATCACCACTTTTCTCTGTACAAAATAAGCTCCCTTAAAAGACACTGGTTCTTACGCTCCCTTGTGAATGAGACACACTTTAAGTGGATGAAAATGCGCCCTACCTAGGGACACTCATTACTGCCAGATTTAGTTTTAACTGATTAGTGAAATAATGTGCCCTGTCATGGAGCTGTGTTTACTCTGCAGTGTGTGTGTGTGTGTGTGTGTGTGTGTGTGTGTGTGTGTGTGTGTGTGTGTGTGTGTGTGTGTGTGTGTGTGTGTGTGTGTGTGTGTGTGTCTGAAGGGGAGATGGGTGTGTAAGGTCACACACAGCCACCGGCGGCCTTTGATACTAAATTTAAAACTGCTGCGGTGGTTTGAAGCTGCGGTTACGACAGAAATGTCCGCTGCTGCGGTACGCTGGAACGAAACTTCACCATTGTGTCAAATATAAAGACCTTTAATATTTTAGGGATTTTTTCCATCGTCTTGTCTCTTTTTGGTGCTGCTTTTTTTTCTATACGGAATGATTTGGTAAATAATAAAAGCTCCACCTTCTTCACCACAAATGTAGAGGATTAGGGAATACATGTTTGGTGTCTGTAGCTATTGTGATTAGCATCGATCGCTAAACTGCACGTGTAGCCCATCACACTGCGGCCTTAATGCTCGTGCCCGAGGAACGTTTCTACAACTTTCCCCTAATTAAAAACGCCAGGCTTTATTAATACACATGAATATGCAAATTAGGAGATGCCTCCATACAGTGCTAACATCGATGACTTCGCTAGCGGGTTAGCTTAATGCTAGTACACCAGCTCACGTTAGTCATGATTTTCTCACTCATTTATTTAAACCTGTCACGATATATTTTAACTTTACTATGACAACCACTGTCTGTTACATTGCTAAGATTAGCTAAGTTAGCTAGCTAGCATAGCAAGCAGGTTCTCTAAACTCTGATGTAATCGGTCCTAAACTGTGGAGCTTACTTAGTTCTTAGTGATTCTTGACAATCTGGTCTCATATGTACCGTAACTCCGCCCCGAATCAGTTTTATACAGAAGTACTGGGAAAATTTAGCAAAACTAATGTGTTAACACATGGGACCCCAAAACTCTTAATGTTTTATGATAAACATTACTGTCTGTGTTCACCTACATAATAAAAACAACAGGTACAACAGAACAACTTACTGGTCCATGTTTTCTTCTGTCAAACTGTTAACAGTTGAATTTATTTTAGTTTGTTTAGGGATTTTGAGGCTTTTGAAAAATCATGTTTTATTTGCAGTCACCTCAGAGTCACTGAAACTCGTTTCCTGCTCAGTTTACTTTATTTCTTGGAAAACTTGGTTCTGCTGAATGCTTTTATTGGTTCACTGCCACGACACCTGCATAAATGTGGGTGTGTCTATGTAAATTAGATGCATATGAGGGTAAATTGGGGCATGGCGTATGCATATGATATGCAAATAAAGCACTTGTTTCCACGCAGCTGAAGCTGATTCATCATTTGTGCTGTAAATCGTGTAGTTTTTGTTCACTGGGACGGAATGCAGAAAGCAGTGTGAGTGTTTTTAACTTTATTATTTTCTTAATTCACATCTTTATGTGCTCTGTGTGGTTGCCGCATTTATAATTTATATCTGACACTAACTTTTACACGCTGTTTTTATCTGCTGTTCAACATCGACCTCCGTGAACAGTCTCTGTGTAAATAGCTGATTAGATTTAGCGCTCATGCTAATAATGTATTTTATCATAATGTATTTTATAATATATGAGTGTCAGTGGTGATGTTCTCACTGAGACACTAAACACTAATCTGAGTTACAGATAATGGAGCTTTGACTTTACAATTTATATCATTACACACACACACACACACACACAAACACACACACACACACACACACACACACACTGCTCACTGTGTAATAAATATACTCTGAAATCTGATGACCACCATCAGAACAGTGTCAGTGTTCTAGTGTTAGCCTCAAATCCCATGTAAGAGATTGGGGGTTGGAAGGGTTGCTGGTGTCGGAGGGGATGGAGATGTTTGTGCGGGTGGAGGTGTTGGAACGGGTTGTTGGGGTTGCATGTGTTCTAAGAGGTTGGTGGGGTTGTAGGGGTTGGAAGGTGTTGTTGGGGTTGGAAGGTGTTGAGGTTGTAAGTGTTGTAGGGGTTGGAGGTGTTGAAGGTGTTGTAGGTGTTGGAAGGTGGTAGAGGTGTTGGAGGGGTTGTACGGGTTGGAGGTATTGTAGGGGTTGGAGGTGTTGTAGGGGTTGGAAGGTGGTAGAGGTGTTGTAGGTGTTGGAGGGGTTGTAGGGGTTGGAGGTATTGTAGGGGTTGGAGGTGTTGTAGGGGTTGGAAGGTGGTAGAGGTGTTGTAGGTGTTGGAGGGGTTGTAGGGGTTGGAGGTATTGTAGGGGTTGGAGGTGTTGTAGGTGTTGGAAGGTGGTAGAGGTGTTGGAGGGGTTGTACGGGTTGGAGGTATTGTAGGGGTTGGAGGTGTTGTAGGGGTTGGAGGTGTTGTAGGGGTTGGAAGGTGGTAGAGGTGTTGTAGGTGTTGGAGGGGTTGTAGGGGTTGGAGGTGTTGTAGGGCTAGTAGGTGTAGGAGATGTTGTAGAGGTTAGAGGTGTTGTAGGGGTTAGAGGGTTTGGAGGTGCCGGGTGGAGGGACTTTGGGCTAGGTTTCCATCAGGATTGCTTTGTGAATAATTGGTGCAGTTGTATTGCAGTAGAATGTAAAGAGGCGGCCGGGGCGGAGGGTTAAGTCGCCTCTAATGCACTTTAATTGTGCTTAGTCATTCTGAAGGTACTTTATTGATCGCTTACTTCAGGATGCAGAAAACAAAACCGTCAAATACCACACAGAGTCCACGATGTGGAGCAGACTTCTAAAATAACCATCACTACAGCTCAGAGAGAACCACAGCATACACCGCTCAGCTATTTCTTAAAGGAAAGAGAAATAAACGCACGGATAATCATCATGGAGGAAATGATGGAAACACTCTCTCTGATATTCATCATCTAATAATCATCCATCTGAGGAGCTTCAGTGCCAACTCTTAAACACCACACACTCGGTGATGAGTCACATCACACTCACACGTACAGCTGTCTTTATAAATGTCATACAGCTACAGCAGAATGACCAGCGCTCATGTTTCTTCATGGCAGGAACAGTTCTGATCCACGCCTGTTCATCCAGAGCAAATCAATTCCATCTAAATACACCCTGTTCTCCTAAACTCCTGCATGCAGACTGCACCGACGAGACTGAAACGTTGCGTAATCGAGTTATCAGAGTCTGATCCCCGATGTCCGGGTGAAGTGCGAGTCTGAGCTCAGTGTCTTCACTGAGTCACAAGCTGCTTAAATGGATTTTCTGAGCTTTGCATTCAGATTATTGAATTCACGCCTCTGAGGTTGCCAGATTTTTCTTGTGTAGATGCGTCCGAGTTTTTCAACTGCTTCTAGACCGACGCCTTTAAACACAGACACTCACCTTTAAACCTGAAAAAACCCATCGTGATAGAAAATATGGACTGAAGAACCAAGAATAGCTTTTTTTCTTCGCTGTCAAAAGTAACGTAACGCAATAAAAGCAAAAGACAATAAAAATGAAGAGTAAAAGCGTGATATGATGACGTGTGAATGAGAAGATTTAGCGAATGCTGAAGGAAATCTAACAGGAGTCTTGTATATCAGCAGCATATCACTGCATGGAGAGTCCTAGCTGTAATGATGACGGGGTTAATCTTCCACACTCATTATTCAGCAGCACACAGTGTAGAATAGCACTCGATCCAGCACACACTGCTATTTTACACACACACACACATTTGATATTATTATTCAACTCTCGTGCACAAAGCAGTGCAGCCACGAGACTGTGGAGAGACGCAGGAGATTTCATCACACTTTTAATTCACTGTTGTTGATTTATAGAAGGAATAAAATAAAGTCCGTGTTTGTGTTAAAGTCGTCGCGCTGTGCTTTAAAGAAAACGCGCCCACGGTGTGAAGGATAATCTGACCTAATAATCTTACAGAGACACTTTCACTTCATTCTTCACTTCATCCAGAGAATATTCCCTCCTCATGTCTTAATGTCTCTGATGAACACGTGTCTCCTTCGATGTTCTCTGTGGGGAGAAACCTTTTGGTGAACTTTATTAATGAATGAATAGAGCAATACTTATATATTTCATTTTACATTTCAGCGTAACTCAGTACTGCACCTCACTCCAGCCGATATCATGCAGAAAACACGCGCTTCAACAACTTCCTCCTGCATGTGTAACTCTCACACGGCTTCTGACTCTCGCACGGCTTCTGACTCTCACACGGCTTCTGAGAAACACTGACGTCTATAGTTACTCTATAGTTAGAGTACTGATGTGTGTGTGTGAGTTCAGTGTTAAATCCTCACCGCACTGTGATATTTCAGATCGTCACACTCACACACTAACCTCCATTTAATGACCGTCCCGGTTTTTAAATATAGTTTCATCTGCTGTTTTATATGCATTAGCGGCTCGAGTATGCAGAATAATATTTGATTGCTTATGATTATATTTATTTAGTCGAAGAGTTAGATTCTGCATTTTCATTCATCTTCTGTAACTGCTGCATCGTCACGCTGCTGTAAATCTCTCACCTGCTTATATTTTGGGAAACAGGACCAACAAAGTTCATTAAGAAATATCTCAGGCAGGTACAAACAAAAATAACTGCAGGATTAGGATTAAACACACACACACACACACACACACACACACACACACACACACACACACACACACACACCTGATTTAGAGTTCAGGTAAGTCAAATGTGGTAACATGAAGTGCCATTATAAAACAAAACCAGTTTGACTCGTTTAATTTATATAATTTATTTATTTATAACAATAAACTGTTCAGTAATGTTCAGATGTTTCAGTATCCAGACCAATTACTTTGTAACTGGACCTTTATGAATTTTAGTTAAATGAGTTTGTTTTGTCGTGTAGATATTTAACATGGAATAAACCACACTGTACAGTCAAATAGCTTAATAATGATGATGATAATAATAATAATAATAATAGTAATAATAATAATAGTGATAATAACCGCACAGTATTGTTATTGTGAACACTATACACCTGCTTTCCACTTACCACGAGTCCCATTATTATCCTTCTCACTATAATACTATTGTAAGGGCCATTTTTTGGAGAAAGCAATCCCATAATTCCATTCAGCAGTTCACCTGTGTACCAAAAAAGCTCCGCCCACCTGACATCATAAACTCTGTTCCATTGGCTGAAAGGATCAACATGTTTACTTACACTGTGTGTGTGTTTGTGAGTGAATGTGTGTGTGTGTGCACATGCGTGTGTGTGCACATGCGTGTGTGTGTGTGTGTGTGTGTGTGTGTGTGTGAGCGTGCGTGTGCATGTGTGTGTGTTTGTGAGTGAGTGTGTGTTAAGCTGACAGATGGTCTGAGGTGTGTAATCTGAGCCTCGGTTTATGTAACACTGCGCTGTTCGTCTCTCACACATCGAGCCATAAACTAAAACCATAAACCATGATTTATATATTTTTTAAA